>NC_051159.1:132013744-132186244 GCF_013339745.2 Dermacentor silvarum | reverse complement strand
CCTATTTCTCTGCATTGCTAGTCCTGTCGGAGGCACACGCTGCACTATGCACGCACCCACGAGGGTTTCGTTTGCAGAACAACGGTGGACTACCACAGGTGTGCCAAGCGGCCGATCTGGTTACTGCTCTTCAAAGAATGAACACTGGTAACTAATAACAGGACGAGTGGAATAAACTGTTCGCCCTTTGGTGCTGACTTTCAGCTACTTAATTTGAGAAAGGCAACACACTTAAGTACCCAGGAAGAGTGCACTCAAGATATCAACGAATTGAAGCCAATTGCAGGACAACATCGACAGAGTGAAAGATGTTCGACCTTTCTCCCAAAAAAAGTTTGCTGAAAGCTCTCTCTCATGCTATGTTTCTTTCTGGTCCAGGGGTCGCTCACGATGCGGAAAATTTCGGCACGTATGCGCAGAATGCACGTCTTAGACAACGAACAGCGTTTTCTCGTATTTCTCCCATCGTCCCTTGCCTTTCTCCCGGTCTCTTGCTTTTTAAGACCTCCCTAAAATCGCGGCGATTTTAGGCTTGAGCGCTCCTTTGTTCAACGTTCTGGCGTGTTTTCGTGGGGCACGCTCTCGGTGACACCCAGCGAGCGCAGTGCCACTCATAAGTACATGAACCGGCATCCGAGTTCTTCGGTGGGGCGTGCTCTATAGTGTTGCTATACTCGAATATTCTGCCTTGGGGCATGGCACTAGGGTGCTCAACTGCTCTGTCCTGAAATGATGTCGTAGCCAGTTGCACTATATTAGTGCTGTGCTCCACGACCTGAGGCCTTAGCCTCACGGTGTATTACTCGCCTCCCAGGTGGCAGACCCAGGATGGAGTCCATGGGTAAGGAGAGAGAGAATAAACTTTATGCAAATAGGCATACGAGCGTAGGATAGCTCCTCCGGTCTGCAGTGGGTGGTCCCCTCAGTCCAGGAGTCCAGCGGCCTTAGCTGCCCTTCTCGCTCGGTTGACCAGGTTGAGCTGGTCCGTCGAGTCGGAGCTCGACAGCGCTGCCTCCCATTGCCGTGGAGCGGAGTGCGATATGGGTGTGAGCTGTGGTGTGTTTGCTCAAGCCCATACCATGTGGTAAAGCGTTGCGCATTTATCGCAGTGTGGGCATTTATAGGAATACAGCGCGGGGTGTATGCGGTGGTAGAGACTCAAATGTGGATATGTGTTTGTTTGGAGCTTTCGCCATATTACGGCTTCCTCTGGCGTCAGAGCATTGTGAGGCGGCAGTAGTGTTCGTGAAAGGCGATAGTGTTGTAGGATGTGCGTGCATGTTAATGGTATGGGCTCGGGATCGAACTGCTCGGCACGGCCCTCTCGCGGTTCCCGGTGCGCATGCGCTCGGGCGTAGCAGGCATGTGCCTGCTGATTGCTGCGTAAGGACTCATTCCCCGGAGTCCACAGGATTTGTATGTACGCTGGGAGCTGGTGCACTCCATTCAGAATGCGATGTGCGGCCCTGGAAATTTTGGCCCTGGAAAAATTTCTGCATGCTGTCTGAGAGTAGGTCAGAACTATGACGCACCCCCAGTGCGGTCTCGTCGTGATGGCTAACGCTATCGTTAGTTCCTCTGCCTCCGCATCGCTCGCTCTGGAAACCGACGACGCAATTTATTTCGGTCCCGTGATTGTCCACTACGCTGGTGACGAATGCGGTGCTTCTTGCGGTGCTGGCCGCGTCTACGTACAAGACATTGGGGTGGTTTTCATACTTTCCCGCGAGCACCTGCGCTTGGGTTTGTCGCCGTCCGTTGTGGGAGTCTGGGTGCATGTCCCTGGGAATCGGTGAGACGTGCATAGTTTCTTGTATTCATGTTGGGGTTCTTGTCAGTGCGCTGGTCTTCCGTACGGACTATCCAAGACGTTTCAAGACGTAGCGTCCCGCTATTGTGCGTAGTAGCCTTTCCTTCTGGCTTACCAGGTGGGCCTGTATGATTTCCCGTGCGATGTTGTACACCCCTGTCTCCTCGAGGCGAAAAGTAGCCGTTCCAGGTGGGAGTCCGAGCGCTTGCTTATACGCCTTGCGTATCAGCCGGTCGAGTACCTCCACTTCCGCGTTACTGAAATATAAATATGATGCCGAGCACGCAATGCGGCTCACAATCAGAGCCTGCACTAGTCGGATCAGGTCCTGTTCCTTGAGTCCCCTCTTTCTGCTGGTAACTTGTTGCATCATGCGCAAGATCTACGTGGTCGTGTGTTGTAGCTTCTGTATGTCGTATCCTCCGCCCTCGTCTTTTTGTAAGTGTAAGCTGAGGATACGAAGTCTGTCCACCTTGGTGATTTCTCTAGGACCTATTCGCAGGTGGATGGCTGGCGCCGGGGCTGTTGATGATCCTCGTGAGCGCTTCTCGATTATGAGGAGCTCCGACTTTTCCTGCGCGCATTGCAGTCTGCATGTCTCCGCGTATCTTGCTATGACGTCTACCGCCTCCTGTAATGCCTCTTGTTGTTGTCTTATGGGCCCTCCGACCGTCCATATCGTGATATCATCTGCATACAAGGCATGTCTGATGCCCGGTGTTTTTTTCTAGTTGTCCTGGGAGTTTCATCATGGCCACGTTGGAAAGTGTCGGCGACAGCACAGCTTCTTGCGGCGTTCCTCTGTTAGGTGTGTCTATTCGCTGCGACCTCACATTTACCAGCCCTATTGTGGCTGTATGATCTGTGAGAAAAGCCCTCGCGTAGTTGTACGTTCGTCGGCCGCAATTCGTGTCACTGAAGAAGAAATAAACTTTATTGAAAGAGCCGGCAGTTTGGTTTTGGTGGCTTCAGGTGGCGGCTCGAAGTCCTTGGACTCGGGCGGCATCTTCGGCTTGCCGGACGGCCCAGAGCTGGTCTTCGGCTGGTCAATGTATCTAGGGCAGACACAGTCTGTGCCTCCGATTGAGCTCGAAGTTTCTCCCTAGCTGTCTGTCCGCCGCAACGTGAGCGGCGACAGCTATAGTGTCTTTTCCGGCACATTCCCAAAGCATGCGTCCCCGCGTATCTCTCTTTCCGCGCGCATTACATGAGTCCGTCGAGTATAGGCTCGGGTAACAGTGGCGTAGGATCGCCGGGCTGGGGGTAGGCGTGCGTTTGCAGTAATCTCCAAGTTACGGCATCTGTCTTGTTTAACTTGCCGTGTGGTGGCGGGTATTCGCGTCCACGTACACCACTGCGTCACTCTTGCCAAGCGCCCTTGAAGGTCGCTCGCTCGTATGTTGCGTCGCCCGACGTGGTGCGTCGGGTGCATGTTCTTGGGGAGCGGCGGGACGATCAGGCAGTCGCGGACCGGGGTCGGAACCGTCGTCTTATCCCCGCATTGAGTGTGGTACGTTATGGCGAGTGACTCGAGGATGCGCCGGCCCGTCTTGGACAGTCGCTCGTACTACACGCGGCGGCCGCATTTCGATGGAGGCGAAATGCAAGAACGCCCGTGTGCTTGCGTTTTAGTGCACGTTAAAGAACCCCAGGTGGTCAAAATTAATCCGGAGCCCTCCACTACAGCGTGCCTCCTAATCAGAACTGGTTTTGGCACGTAAAACCCCAGAAAGGAGAAAGGACGTACTGCACCATGTCACGCGCCTCGATCAGTTCGCCCAGGATGTTGTGCAGGCCCAGCTCGAGGAACCTGTCCGTGCTCGCGTTGACAGGCTAAGGAATATTTTTTTAAATGCGAAGCATTTCTTGCCGGCGGCTCTGTCCGTCCCTCCCGCGGCGTCCCACCCCCCCCCCCCCCAGCGCATGCGCGTCCCCTCCCCCTCTCTCCTCTCCTACGCTCCCCCTTTCTCTCCTCTAGGAATCCTCTACGGAGCGGCGCCCACGTGCCACACCCCCACAGCGCATGTGCGTCCCCTCCCCTCTCTCTCCTCTCCTACGCTCCCCCTTTCTCTCCTCTAGGAATCCGGAGCAGCGCGCACGACAGGTGGTGCGACAGCTGCATACTCCGCTGGGGGCGCCACGGTAGTTACGCGGTATCAAAATGACGGAGCGCGCGCGCCTCATTCTCTCTTCTGTGCAGCGCCGCGATGAGCGCTCGGGCCGCTGCCGCGAAACCATCTCCCGCTCAAGCTAACCATCTCCCCGCTGCTTCGCATCCACACATGGTTCCCTGTAGCGGGAGATGGAGTAATTTTTTTTCAGGGCACCGTAGCCGCGTTCCTACGTTCAATGTTTTTTTTTAATGTAATATAGCATCAGCAGCTATTCGTTGAATTTGGGCAAGAAGTAGTGGCGTCTACTATCTAAGTACATAACTGTGCCCTGGCATGCGAATGTCTTAACTCTCTCCATCTTCTTGGTGCTACTTCTGCGTGCGCGTGAATGCAGGTGAGCGCTATTCGGTGTGGCTTCACGTGGACGCGGCCTACGCCGGTTCTGCCTTCATCTGCCCCGAATACCGACACTGGTTGTGCGGAATCGAGTACGCCGACTCGATCGTCATCAACGCCTCCAAGGGAATCATGGTTACCGTCGACTGCAGCTGCCTCTGGTGAGACAGAACCCAGCCAACAACGGCCGCATTAGCGAATAACTGAGGACCTTGTAACCTGACAACCACAACGCAAATGGTAGCGGTAATTGTGCTCTACTATACGTACGTTAAGAAATACCGTTTTCTTCGTTAACAAGGTAAGGTAATTTAAATCACCGAACGAACCCTTCTACTGCGTACGTTTATTGCTTTTCTCGAATATCTCATATTTTTCGCTTAGCCCTGCGATTCCCACGCGAATGTCAGTGAAAATAAATATGTTTGGCTTTATTTAATGTATGACGGTAGGGCAAGAAGTTTTCCAAAGCGTGAATAAGTCACTTACCTTTCTGCTGAAATTCCAATATTTAACCTCGCTCGCCAGGCCTCTCTAATACGGCAACAACATGCGTACAGTGACGGCCATATTTGTTGCTCGGGTACACGAATGGTTAATAGTCGAGTATTGTGTATAACAGAAAATTTTCAACGCGAATGTCGAAAATGTTCTATACAACAGCGTCATACCCTGCAAAGTGAATATAAATTGAGTTTTTTGCTGAGCGTCGTACATGCTTAACGTACATTCGTGTATCGTTTTTTTTTTCTGTGCCTCTCTGCGTACGTGTGTGTGTGTGGGGGGAGGGGGGGGGGGGTAGTCATTTATTTGTAGCGTCGTCCCGATGTAAACATTTTGTCATACATTCACTAATACAAACGTGAACGTACGTGCACAAAATCGGCACACATCGGATATTGAGCATGTAAGAAAGTAATGAGTCACATGAATGAGCCAGCCGATTCGAACTGGTTAATTTAACCGGCGCCATACTGTATATGTGGCTGGTGGTCGTTTTTGTGGAAGTATATAACAAAACATTTCCGGTGCGAGCAAATTAAACGACCTGCCCACTTATTGAAGAAAGTAAAGAACGTGCAAAGGAGTGCATCAACAAATAATAGTTTTCCATTTCGAGAACCGGCATTGAAAATATTATTTACCAATGAAAAACTGCGACAAAAATATATTTCTTTGCTTTCGTTCACTTGAAAGTACCTCAGACATACTCGTTGCCGTCTTATTTCAGGGTGAAAAACAGCAGCACAGTTCACCACGCTTTTAATGTTGATCCCCTCTATCTTCAACACGAGAATTCAGGTTGGTTATGAGCGCCTAGGCTGGCATCCTATGTGCATTTATTCAACGACGACTGTTTTCGTTTCAGGTTACGCGGTGGACTTCATGGTACGTAGGCAGCGATCACATATTCCTTATCTCAGCTGTTTTGTCCAACAGGTGCAATCAAAAGTGTCGCTACTCTAAACATCTTTTTTATTTTTTTCTGTCGTGCGTATAATCGCGCTGTTCACTCGCACTTTAGCAGTACACCGAACGTCTTCCTATATTGGTATTATATTTACCCTGAATTTTTACCTCTCAACCTCCATTCCTATAGCTACCGAAATCTTGTACGTGGATACACTTCCAATCATGACATATAACAAAACTTCGCGTTTAGTGTCTGTTTATTTTAACCGTACATAGCGCTTGTGTATAACATCGAAAACACATCCGGTATGTAAAGCCGTATTTCGTAGCACCGTGTCTCACCTTACCATTTCATCATTAAACATTTTTTTTTCTTTTTTACAACAACCTTGACCAGGTGAGATTTCTTGCGCAACACACTAGATATTGATATAATATACTGCTTCATATTGTTTCTTGTACTTTCGAAGTGTTGTCAAAATATTATGCGTACTTCTAATTTACAAGCGCGATGCAAGTTCTAATGATCAACAGCCCAGCTTTCATGTTCGGAAGCCTAACGTGGTATATTTATTTGCCTACTCACAGCGGTAAAAAAACGTTTCTGACCTGATCCGGCCTCGAATAGAACGGCTCACACTTAGAAAAAAAAAAGAGTAAAGAAATCCCGCGGTTTCGCGGCGGCGTGTATCAAACCAGCGACACCCGCTCAACAGGCGAGTGCCTTAACCATTCACCTGCATGAGCATACCTAGAACGAATTAATAAATTTTAACCAAATGCACGAGTCCCTCGCAAAAAAAAAAAAATTCATGCAGTAACTCCTCTGGGAGTTGTCGTAGTACGCGTATAAGTGTACGTAAGCATTGTGGCGTTTGCTCATCTCCACGCAGCCCGTGGTGTCATTATCAGTGTTATGACACTTGATCCAGCCAGTACAAACGACAGCTCTGCGGTGACATGAACGATCCCGCGGTTTCGCGGCGGCGTGTATCAAACCAGCGACACCCGCTCAACAGGCGAGTGCCTTAACCATTCACCTGCATGAGCATACCTAGAACGAATTAATAAATTTTAACCAAATGCACGAGTCCCTCGCAAAAAAAAATTCATGCAGTAACTCCTCTGGGAGTTGTCGTAGTACGCGTATAAGTGTACGTAAGCATTGTGGCGTTTGCTCATCTCCACGCAGCCCGTGGTGTCATTATCAGTGTTATGACAATTGATCCAGTCAGTACAAACGACAGCTCTGCGGTGACATGAACTGGTGCGGACGGCGGCGCAAGGTGCATCAATAACGCAAGCAATGTACTGCGGGTGTCGGCACCAGGTGCCCTGATGGCGTTCCGATCATCATAAGCCGTTATCGCTGTTTAGCGCCTTGTCCATCCGTGTCGAACCATTATGAGCCGAACCATTATGAGCATCGCGTCGTTCGCTATGCGCTGCAGAGACGCGGTAGAGCTGTACGCGTTCAATGGCAGCGTTACGCTGCCATTGAACGCGTGCAGCCCCAATTCCATGGCCACTGCCATCCGTGTGAAGTTCAGTGGCGGCAAATGGATCATAATGAGCCAGCAATGGGGGAGTCGTTAGCACGCGTACAAGGGCGGAGAAGGCTTTGGTTTGAGCAAGGCCCCACGTGAAAGTAACGTCCTTCTTAAGACGGTAAGTGGGCGGGCGGTTTCGGCGAAATTCTCGATGAAAGGACAGAAATACGAGCACAGTCCTACAAAGCTTCTTACATATGCGGTGGAAGACGGAACAGGTAAGTTCTGGACAGCGCGGATCTTGTCAGGGTCGCGTTGAACGCCAGCGGCACTGACAAGATGGCCAAGAACGGTAATTTGACGACGTCCAAAGTGGCACTTGGATGAGTTCAACTGCAGGCCGGTGCGTCGGAAAACAGCAAGAATGGCCGACAGACGCGTGAGATGACTCGCGAAAATTGGTGAAAAGACTATCACATCGTCTAGATAACACAGACATGTGGACCATTTATAGCCGCGAAGTAAGGAGTCCATCATTCTTTCGAAGGTGGCCGGGGCATTACAAAGGCCGAACGGCATAACCTTGAACTGGTAGAGGCCGTCAGGTGTTCCGAAGGCAGTTTTCTCACGGTCCATGTCATCTACCGAAATTTGCCAATAGCCTGATCGAAGGTCTATGGATGAAAAGAACTTGGCTTCGTGCAAGCAGTCCAAAGCGTCATCAATACGCGGCAAGGGGCAGACATCCTTGCGCGTGATTTTGTTGAGGTGCCTGTAATCGACACAAAAGCGCCAACTGCCGTCCCTCTTCCTGACAAGGACAACAGGGGACGCCCACGGACTGCAAGATGGCTCGATAACGCCTTTAGTCAACATCTTATCGACTTCTCGTTGGATCACTTGTCGTTCAGCATGTGAAACACAGTACGGCCTGCGACGTATCGGATTGGCGTCTCCGGTGTAAATACGATGAGTGACGTGGTGATCCAGTCTTCCACGTCGAGGTGGTCGGTGCCGCAGAACATTCCTGTATACCGCGGCTGAGCCAGGACAACCGTTGGGGTTGTAGGCATTGATGCGGGCCGCGTCATTTCGGGTCCTGTTTCGTCCGTCATGTTGACCACTGCGCGCGGAGCTCCGTTGTTGTTTCTCGTGGGTACCCCGCACCTCCACCAACTTGTTACGCTGCGGAAGTCACATATAGAGGTGTTTTTACAATATATACAAGAGAGACAATGATACAGGAACAAGATGGCCGGCGAGACCGATTCTACCGCTACACGCCAAATCGACGTCTTCTGACTGGCGCCACTCTTGGTGGCGCCGTAACAATATGTTATCGACATACTGTTGTACGGTTTTAACGGCTGCGGTCACAAGCGGCGCGGAAATTCAACGTTTTCTCACATCCCGCAGTCCGTAAGCTTTTACGCTTACATGCATACATCAACAGCTCCACAAAACAATACTAAGCATCGTAACTGGGCAACTAAATTTGTGTTGTATTGGCTCGATGTACGCAGATGCTCCGCAATTGGCCCATGCCCCATTGAGTGGTGTCCAATATTGTTGGACACCATATGTGGCAGTTGCAGCTGCGGGTGGCGGTTTCGCGTCGTTGTGCTCAAGTGTCAAATCTGGGCGCTTGCTGGAATTGCTCCTTTAGCCCCTCACACCGTGAATTAGGTCGTTGCACGTCGTTCTCCGCATGGCACTGAACGTATAACATGGCATATAATTTCCCAGTGTTGCATACCGTGGTTGTAAAGTGTTGTACATATTTGCATAGTGGCGTATGTGGTTGCATAACGTCTACAGGCTCAGCCAGTGCAAGCCGTCTAAGAGTAGCATGAAGGCAGGTGTAAAAATTAAATTCTGGGGTTTTTCGTGTAAAAATGAAGATATGATTATGAGGCGTGCCGTAATAATTTAGACCCCCTGGTTTTTTTTTTCTGTTCTTTTTTTTTCAGCTGTAGTCTTTGTTATTGTCTGCGCATGCTGTTTGTATTTTCTTTTATTAAGTCCATTCCTAACATTTCGCATGACACAATCCTGCTGTTATACTTGGATTATATAGTCCGGCGAGGTTGTTTGCGACAAACCTCATTAATTAACGTACTAAATTTGCCGCACAGGTTTAAATAGCGAAATTAGTATAGCAATAGCCCCTCAGATACTAATTCAGTTCTTGGAATCATCCTCACGAGGCCCTGATATTGAGATACCTGCCCTTAAATTGCGATTGAAATGACCTGGATATGCACTCAATACGGAGCCGTCGCTGAGGGCTCTTATTATTTCGATGCACGTGCAAAGGCGCCCATTTACTGCAAACCATTATCATCTCCGGCGCTCGGCAACACGCCGCCGTACGCATGCATTATACCATACCGCTCACCTTTGTCAAAGCACGTGGGTACAATAGTTTGCCAAAAAGAAATCAGGTGGTGGCCTACTGTAACGCTCCGCGCACAATATAATAAATGCAAAGTTTTTTATTATCATTCCTATGGAGATATTTTGAAATTTTACAGACTTCTACGGGAAACCTGAGCCAAACGTGTGAAATTATTAAACAGCGCAAGGAAACGTTCCAGTAGGTCGTTCAATCCTCGACAGATATTATATTAGCACTTTTTGGCATGAGTATGCTTTGTAAAATGCAGTTTTCTGCTCTGGAAGGTAAGATTACGTAAGTCCGCTATGGTATCGATGCGAGCCTATTGGTATACCATCTTGGAAAAATCGTAGCGCAAGTAAAACGCGTGCTCAACTTACAAGCGCCTTGCGTGTGTTCATATACTGTTGTTATCTACGTGTCTTGCTTACATTACGATGGTATTTTAAAATGTGAGTTGGTGATTAGTGAGGATTTGTTAATAAGATTACACTCACGATTTTCGATGATTAGATCTGTATTTGACCGTCCACATGGCTCAGGACAACTGCAAAGGTGTGCCATCCCTGTTTTCGGTGGGATATATATTAAAGGAGAATTTCCGAAATCCGCATTTAACGGCCTCTACACTTAATATAACAGCATTGAACCCCTCCGGTAGTCGTTGTGTAGAACGCTTAATCGAAGCAGGATACATAAAAGCTTGTTTTGGTACCACCAACAGCACTGGCAAGTGGGTCTGAGCCGTCGATTCCGCAGCCTCAAGTTGTGGTTTGTCCTGAGGAACTATGGCGTGGCTGGTCTTCAGGACCACATTCGCAGGGTGAGTCTGTCACCAAATCTACAGAGATTTCTAGAAAACATGTGTGCATGGGTGCGTGCATATCTAGTTTTCACCAGGATGACACAGCGTTGGCGTAAAATTTACATGCCTTGCTGAGTCTAAGTCAACATGATGTCTGCCTTTCTGTGCACACATAAAGCTGCTTGATTCTGCTCCGCTTGTGTGAATGGCTCTTCGACCCATCCATTATTGAGTTATGAGTACCGCAATGCAGTCAAGAGTTCGACGGAATACCGTCTGGTCAGGTAAAAGCATTGTTAAAAATGAAGCAGCTCACTGACCAAGGTCAATATAAAAATAAAATGACGTTTCAGGATCGATACGGATCCCGTACAGAGATTGTGAACAAGTTATCCGTGTGGATCCGGAAAGGTAATTTTATCTTTATTTTCACCTTGGTCAGGGACCTGCTTCATTTTTAACGATCACCGCAATAAAGCAAGCCATGACGCACAGAACACAATACAGTATTACGCATCGTGGGATAACATAGAATAGCATAGCTCAACGAAGCGCACCAATAGCATAATAGCGTAGCGTAGCAATAGCGTAGCATAATATACTGTAATTGAAGCCGTTATTTCCAGATATTTTGCACAGTCACACCGAAGAGAAGCAATCGTCTTGCTCGGCATTCATTGTACTGATTTTGGTGAGGTTTGATGCAGTTAACGGCTAAGTCTACCGACTAATGAAAGCAGGTTACCTTGCTTAGTCATTTAATTCCTTAGGTCTAAACTTGTAGATTGTCATGAAGGAGACACTTTAAAATCACGGCGACAGCACCGCGAACGCTACTCGGCAGTCCACATAACTAACAGCGATTAGAGCACTGCACGGGCTCGGGCTTACCCGAAAGCCCGGGCCCGGCCCGGCCCGTGGGCCGGGCCGGGCCGGGTAGAGCATTTTTTTTATGGGCTCGGGCCGGGCTCGGGCACGGCATGTGCTTTTTGACCCGGGCCCGGGCCGGGCTCGGACTTTCCGGTGGTGTTCATGCAACGTGCAAAGAGTTATCCTCGCACGTCTCGACTCTGAAAAACATGTCTTTTTCGGTTTCGAGCCGGTTTCGAGCCGGTTTCGAGCCGAGCTCGGGCCGGGCTCGGGCCTAAGGTAAAGGGGTGGCGGGCGGGGCCGGGCGGGTAACGTAGATTATTTCCGGGCCCGGGCCGGGCCCGGTTCTCGCCATAAAACTTTTTTGTCGGGCTCGGGCGGGCATCCCAACGTAAAAACTGGCCCGGGCCGTGCCCGGGCTGAAAATATCGGCCCGTGCAGTGCTCTAACAGCGATCACAGCAAGGACTTTCTTGCAGCTCAAGGAAGCACAGGTACTTGAAAATGACTGCGGGCATTAAGCAGGGCGTTTGTTATAATCATGATGTTGCTTTGCGAAATTAACAGCTTAGTACGTTGAATTTACTAATGTAAACGCAACTGCAGCTGACCGCCCCAGTTGCCATCAGTTCAGGAACAGCAGCGCTTTTGGTGAATAAGTGCCGCGCAGTCAAACAATGAACTTTGTCACATTTAATGAGTCACATCGTCGGCTGTTCTGCAGGGCGTTCACATGGCCGAGATCTTTGAGAGCCTCGTGCAAGCGGACAAGCGCTTTGAGGTTCCCGCCAAGCGACACCTGGGCGTCGTTGTCTTCAGGCTCAAGGTGAGTTTTTTTCACGGATTCATGTCTCACCATTTTGCGAGCGCCGGCTTGTCTGCGGTTTATACGATGCGCCTCCTCAGCTATCTAGCCACCATACCTAAGCTGTTCATGCATTTTCGTGCGCATGCGCGTGTGCGCGTGCGCGCGCACGCCGGCCGACGGATCCAGTGCGGTTCGGCGCGTTGCATTCTATGCGTGGTTAACCCTGGAGCGGCGTTTCAGGTGGATAATCAAAGCATAAACATGGAAAATAGCGTGGGGCATCTGACTGAGAGGCGAGCACCTGTACAGCATGTAAAAAAAAATGCTTACTACGTATAATTTCACAACATTTAGCTTGATTTTAAACCGTTATAACTGGCTTTCTCACGACCAGCAGTATGTTTTAAAACACCCAATTTTCGCATTTGTCGACTGAAACATCTGGCAATAGCATGAGGGCTGAACTAACACTGAAATTACGATTGTGCCAGCGCCATTCGCTAGTAGGATGTTTGACGCCGGTTATAAGAGGAAGTAACTGAAGTGAAACGAGTTGAGACTGTCAGTTGTTGGTCAAAGACAGTGGTAAACTGGTCAAAGACAGTGGTCAACTGGTCAAAGGCAGTGGCCAGTATTTATTCCCTTTAAAACTACACGTTCAACACAGTTCAGCCACTTACAGTTGCTTCGGGAAACAGTTATGACAGGTTCGTTTTGCAAATCTGACACAGATGCTCGGCCCAACTGCTTAGACCGTGCGGTTGCAGCCCACAAGTCGAAGCCAGATTAGTTGCGTGGGACACATTGACATTATAATGATATAATTCACTGAGATGTTCAAAATCGAGCACATTCAAGGAGACTTGTGGTGTCCTCTTTATGCGGAGGTGCTTCGTGAACTGATGAAGTGAGCAGTTCTGCCTG
Organism: Dermacentor silvarum; assembly: GCF_013339745.2. NCBI lineage: Eukaryota > Metazoa > Arthropoda > Arachnida > Ixodida > Ixodidae > Dermacentor > Dermacentor silvarum. The sequence goes on along the minus strand of NC_051159.1, from coordinate 132,173,217 downwards.
TGCTTAAAAAGATGTTTCGAAACATCGCGCTGCACAATGTAGTTTAGTTTTGCTCTTTAAGGTATCACAAGCTCGGCTCTACTGCGTAGAATAATACGTAGGCACTCCTACTGCCGTTGTAAAGGACTGCTTTGTGGTTTCAATTCGATGTTGTAATTAACGGACGTGTTTCGCGAGAAGACATGCAGTACCTAGCCGTAACGACGACCGGTTGGTGCTGTTGTGAAAAGGGTGTGCCGTATAATCGAATAAAGGCTGCTGCGTTATATGAACAGCCGATCCCAACGTTTTTAATATATTGGCTCTCGATATTAAAAGGAATTTTTTTTAGGTCTTGAGCTCGTATCTGAATGTTTGGAGAAAAGAAAATAATATTTTTGGCGACAAATGCAGCAATTCTAATGAAGTTGGCTGCATTTAAAGAGGAAACGTTACACGCCAGTAACGATAGGAAGTGAATTTTCAATTTATGTCACAATGCTTTTAGAAAAATACTTCAAAACTGAAAAAAAATTCAACAAGCTCAAGTACCAAGATGACAGCTCCGTATCTAAGCGATAAAAAATCACAATTTTTTAAGCGGCACCTAATAGTACATCTAAAGTGTACATGTAGATGTGACGTATTACACATTGGTCTGAACTATAGAGCATACCAATAATTTTTAGTGGGACTTTTCCAGTACATCCTAGACACTGTAACAACTACAAGTTACCTGTAAACTCATAGGCAGCACGTGTCCGCTTGAGATAATCTAACAGATGCAATTTACAGAACCGCGATATCTGTTTTTTGGTGCAGGGTTTTGGATTTGGGTAAACTTTGTGCTTCTATTTTGAAGCGAAGATTTCTTTTGGAATCCTGGTCCGGTCAGACCGATGATTTAACCATTAGGCCACAATCGCACAAATATTCATATCGTGCCAAAACCAACTGGCTGATCGCCGCGTGTGTCGCAGTTGGTAGCACGGGTACGCAAGAGCACATAGGGCGCGTCTGTTTCCTTTACTCCAAAGATGAAGGAATTAAAACCGCAAATTTATAACATTTGATTACTCACTTCATGAAAGCTTCGCTTCATAGAATTTCAAGATGTGCATTGGTTCTACCTAATTATTTCTAACTCTTAAATTCTCGGCAATTTTGTAAAACATTCCAAGTCCTAAATCAAAATTCTACTTGCTACTACTGGTTGAGTTTAACTGTCTCTCTCAAATGCAACAAGTTCCATTCAAATAGGTCCAGTGGTTGTATCATGGATTTCTGCGTTCCATTTGCATTTTAAGTGGGAAATCAGACTTGGCCCGGGTTAAAGCTTATTCTTTACTGCATTTTTTTTTATTCCAGGTGATTTCTGTCAGTTATTCGTGAAGCATATACTAGATGGCACGCAGTCGTACTAAGAGCCCCGAATGATGCTTTCTCTGAGCGGTCGTTGCGAAGAATGGAGACAGTTGTCGCAAGCTAATTCGTAAAAAAAAATGCGCGCCGAACTGTTCTTTTAGGCATTATTACACTGCTTACATTTCAGTACAACAAATCACACCAATAGAAGTTCGATGGAAGGCTTGCAGGAGGTATTCGTCTTATATGCGCATTTACAATCTTCACACCAAATATTAAGGTTGCTGCTCTGTGTGAAATATAATGTCCGCAGTAACGATATATTAAAGAAAATCTTTACGCTTTGATCAAAATATCCTGCAAGTTTTTACACGCTGAATTAGCGGGAATATTTTTTTCATCAAAATTTATCGACATGCACGGCGCACCTTCGCGTTGCAAGAGCAGTAGACCCCTTTAGCTCTACACAGCTTCTAATATCAAAGCTTCAATTTTTCACGAGTCGCACTGGTTTGAGAAAAATGAAACTGCATTCCAGGCTTGACAGCAGAAAACAGCTGAAAGATCCTTCAGGTAATGTAGCTCACGCGTGCTTAGTACCTAGCATGCACGAAGCGAGCGAGCCGGAGTGGGCCGTGACGTCACTCGTGAGAGGGCGCCACTCCAATTTCTCGCAGCTACTTGTGCAAGCAGCCTGTACCAAACCGGACTGAGTCGCTTCTTAGAGTCGGAATCTTAGTAAAAACATCCAGAAAGTAAATTTCCACCCAATGCAGGGTGAATCAAGAGGGCGACCAGATGCAGGAGGGTTGCCGCGATAGACCTATAAGGCGAAATGTCTACTAACTCCAGGTACCGCCCCCCTCATTCCGTTCCATGATACAGGGCCCCAACGCGACCACGGAGAAACTACTGAAGCGCCTGAACGCGGGTGGTAAGCTGCACTGCGTGCCGGCCGCCTTCAAGGGCAAGTACGTGATCCGCTACGTGGTGACGTCGACGCACACCAGCGAGAAGGATATCCTGCGCGACTGGGAGATAATCTCTCACACGGCCGGCGAGGTGGCGCCACACCGCATCACCCTCGCCGAGCTCAAGAAGCAGGATCCCGAATTCGGTGAGCAACAGTGTAGGGAAGGTTGGAACGAGGGCTTCGCGTTGTTGGTCAATGGCCTCCGAGGTTTGCAGGCAGCACTGGACCCAATATCTCGGAGGCCACAGTGGCCTGAATACGCCAAGTTCATCGCCCCCAAAATGTCGGTGACAGAAACGACACAAGTGCGCAAAACGGTCACTGCGCGCGTGCACCAGCGGAATTGCTTGTTCATTTTTGATGTCGCGGTGCGTTCGGATGCTTCCAGTGACTAGCGTGTTAGGCGCCCCACCAGAAAGCGGGGTGAGTTCAATGCTCTGATTTGCTTCATTTGAGTGGCGCAACAACGATCAACAAGAAAACGTTCATTGAGTATCGAGCTGCTTTGATGCCACTAATACTAAAAACAAACACACAACAAAACAAAAATAGAAAAAAAAAACACTTGATATACTAGAAGACATGCCGAGAGCAGCAGAATGGATACGAAGGGAAGCCAAGCGCAATCGGAGTAACATGCCATTTCACATTATGAACAGCTTAGAAAACTTGAAGAAAAAAATAAAGAAACAGAAAGAGTAATGGAATATCAATGGGACTAGCCTTTCCGCTGCACTGGTCTTAACTCGGTCGATGGTATATACAATTGTGGTGGCACTTGATGAGTCATGTATATACTCTCATGACCCGACATGCACGCACAGGCTCCAGCCTGCTGCTGTCCAACAGCCCGATGACGCCCAAGGTGGTGAACGGCAGCTACGTGGCGCTGTTCGAGGGCGAGGAGGCGCTGAGGCAGCTGGTGAGCCGCTACTCGAACAGCTTCTCGCTCACGAGCAAGGAGAGCCCCGAGCTGCGCCGCCGCGTGCGACGTTTCATGCTCTCCCAGAAGCAGCTCAGCCTCGACTCGCGCATGGACCTCGTCAACTCGCTCATCGCCTCCTCCAGGGGTACGTGTGTAAGCTATATTATAGCCGCTTATATTAGCCCAACTTTGGCTGGCTAAATTCGGCGGGCAAGGGAAAGACAACGACGACTGTAATACAGCTGGAAGAGCTGTTAACTTTGCGATGACAGTTTTCTGCCCGGAAACGTGAAATGCAAAGCCTTGTCGTCGAAACTCGTGAATGGCGAGCCACATTCGTGGAGAAAATGGGTAGCCAGTCGGCAAGCATGATTTAACCACCCATAGTACTTTGTGCAATTTCACAAAACGCAGAATTAACAAAAACACGTTTTTTTTTTTTTTTTTTTGCGATCTGGCCAGACTTTTCAGATGCAACAATGCGCTGTCTCGATCCCACTGGCATTGATACAAGTTCGCTTGAAGTGTAACGATTTCCGAGCGTACCTTAATTGCACTATTAGCACTTTCTTTGTTGCGTTATGTGCTGCAGTCATTCTTGCAAATAACCGCCAACTGGCAGTGCTTTCTGGAATGAAGTGAGCCCACTTATTGTATAAGTAATCTTTATGTCACTGTATTTAAGTTTGAATAGCGACAGCGTGATAGACCGCGACAGTGTGATAGAAAAAAGCGAGCGTTAAAGCTAAGAAAAGACAAGAATTGCAACATGGTACTAAATTATTGCTGCTTATCTTATGGGATCATAGAGAAATAACGAGAGAAAAATGCACCTGCACACTTAATCCGTTCTTTACGTGCAGACACAAAGAGGCACGCCTAACCTAATTTATGAACTAATACCGACGATGGAGAAACTACCGTGGTAAATGTACTCCTTGGAAGCAGAAAGTGTTTAGTAAATTTGGATATGTGACAATCAGAACGGACGAAATCAATATTTCGAACAAATCATGTTGAATACGCCGGTGTCTTCTATTCTGCCTCGGGAGAGTTGCAGTGTCCTCGGCAGGTGATTTCCTCCTCCCCACAGCGCTTGAAAGCACTTTTTTTTTCGTGTATTCGTTTTCAGGCCTCCAATCATTAATAGCCGCCGCCATCTGTGATGAATGTGAGTGCGACGTTTTCATTTTGTTTGCTACTAGTTTAGCTTTACTTTTAAGTTTCGAATTGTTTTTTTTTTCGAATGTCTTCAATTTTTTGTATGACACTGCTGATATTGCGCCCATAACTGCTTAGTTGCTTTGTGTGACACTCGTCACGTTTCGGAGCTTTTCTGGTCAAATTCTAGAAACAGTCGGTACTGCTGCTTGGGTTAATGCATGTGAAGAAACGATCTAAGCAACTCCACCCCTGAAAGGGCCAAGGTTGGGAAAAAATTCGAGCGGAAGGATATGATCGTCTTACCACGTTAGAACATGTGGGAGGTATACGTCGGCAAGGCGGCAATGGTAACTGATTCTGGTTGCCGCTGCTCAAACATGGCTAACTAAAAAAGTGACAAGACATAAAAAATTTCGACGCCGGAAGCCATTGTATATAGAAATAAGACGGCGAGAAGCAAACGAACTAATGAAAAACTTCTAGGACTTTAAAGCTTCGCCTTTATGAGTGGAACGCGATATCATTCAAAGATCCCTGACCGCTTATCATGCTTCCCGCAACTGCAGCTTATGTAACCGTAATGTTTATACCGGGATGCGCTGGCGGCGAACGCTATGCACCAAGGCGAGCTTTCTGGTTCTTTTTTTTTCTTTCCCCCGCATGGTGGGCGCCGCCGCTGCCGCGGATACGTGGAGGCGCGCGCCATCTGGATGGTGTTGCAAGCAACCGAGTGGGGCGCACCGCTCCACTAAGACAGACCTCAAACGGCAACTGGAAAAGTGATTTGTGTTAGAGTTTCCGCGCAACAGAATTATGTTTTCTCGTATATTAAATTACAAGCCGGCGCTATCATGTCTGTAGGTTGTGTGTAAGTCGTAGTTTACGAATTTTCTAACGCATTTTACTTTGAGAAATTCAATTAGTTCAGTAACGCCTATGCGCCACGCGTAAGGCCTGTGTGGTTCGAGATTATTTTGCTCTAGCGGACAACGCCGCCGACGCCGACCCCGACACCGGATTTTCTGCGACACGGGGCCCTTAACACCGTCGCGTTAGAACAGTTGCCGCATGAGTACTTTCGACCTAAAATATAGAACACAATTACAGGCTTCAGGAGACCTACATTACGGAAGAAGAAACTCGTCTACGTGGGAGCTCGCGCTGTGTATACGACGCAGGAAACGCTATTGAGATTGACCGCACATTTAGCAAACGGATGCTGACACTCCATAACCCGCACTGCTTGCAGCGTGTCCGTGTACATTCGATTCGGTAAAAGTGACCTGTGGCACCTCTACCTTTACAAAAATGAGTATAGACTGTCTATAGAGTGTCTTTAGACTTCTTTTAGACGACTTTGCCTTTCTATGGATTCGTTCTTTTGTGGATACAGAATCTACAGACTGCCTGTTGACAAAAGGTTATAAAGTTTCTATTTCTTTTTGTCTACTCCCATTCCATACTCGGTCTGTAGAAAGAAGTCGATAAGATGTTTGTTTCTTTTTGTCTACTTCCGCTCTATAGACTGCCTATAGACAAAAATCGATACAGTCTCTATTTATTCTTGTTCATTATTTGTCTACAGACTGTCTATAGATGAGAATCTAAAAGGTGTTGATTATGTTTGTCTTCTCCAGGTTTATATATTGTCTATAGACAAGGGTTGATACCGTTTCTATTTCTCTTTGTCTATTCCGAGTCTATAAATTTCCTCTTGACAAGATTCGTTGATTCCAAATGTCTACAGAGAAAAAAAAGAGTATAAATGTCACCAAAGCTATAAATATCACCATTTAATCTTTGTCATTGAATTGCGCGGTCCTTAATGATTACTTTATTAGATAATTATATTCCGCCTAATTACATAATATGTCTTCATTTATGAATCAGCTTCTCAAATATTATAATTAGATGAAAAGTGTCAATGAGAAAATTGGAGAGCTACAGGAAAAACTCTCACTACAGCTTTCGGTTACTAAATACGTGCTACATAAAAGTGTTTTTCCGAGCGTGAAAAAATCCCGCGAATACACGCGAAATTGCCGCGCGACTGGCCGCTCGAGGTACTTTTCATGTATTCACGGGCTTCTTTCATACTCGGAAAAACACTTCTATGTAGCACGTATTGAGCAAGAGAAAGCTGTTCACGAGTTTTCATGTTGTTCTACAATTTTCTCATTTACACTTTTCATCTAATTATAATATTTGACAAGTTGTTGAATTCATTAGGACTAATTATGTAACTAGGCGGAATTTAAAAAAATTATCTGAGTATCTCCAAGCGACGGAAAACCACATTAGCTTGGTTCTGTCCAGCTGCGTGGCATTTGAAATTTTTCTAATCTTGGTACATGATAGTTGTGACACCCTGTATATTACATAATCACGGAAGGTTCTGTTAAACAGATTTTGCCCGCTCGCGCATTCAGGGTTCCTTGCAAATTTATTAATTACAGGCATTAGGCTTTTACCAGACAACCCCAACAACGCCTACTCACTATCTGCAAAGAATCGAGCTACATCTATTTAGCTGCTGGTACGGATATTACTTGAATATCGCTACTGCGCACAGCGAAGACCGGACGGACTGTGGATAGACGCCGCTAAGCGTGAGTCCTTAAGAACTGGCGTTGTAAAGCTGAACGGTGCCCGGTACAGCTGTTTCTTGCAAGAGTGGGACGCCCTTCTAAATTCCGTAAACAAGCTGGCAGAACGCCATGTTTGCACCATACTGTACCTTGAACTTAAGCTAACGACACAAGTTCGCGCGGACGCAGGTGTGGATGCGGCCGGTGGAAGCGAGGAAAGCATCAAGGACAGTGGACCTATCGCCGAGGGAGACGAGGATTCTGGCGTGGGAACAGCCCAGAAGGCCCTGGCGGCCGCGGGGCCCTCTGGGTCTCAGCCTGGGTCGTGCGTCTCCTGCACTCGCCCGCTGGCCAGAAACGACTCAAGACACAGCGAGTAATGACTCCGCCCCGAAGCCCGTGCCAACTTCCAACGTCAAAGTAGTGACGTTGTCTCCATTACATGTCCGTGTATTAATGTACTTGTCCCACAAAGGGCCTTAGTTCATTTACTTTACTAGTTCCAACCCCTTCCACCTCCGTCGTGCAAATTTGCTGCTTGCAGTTCTGTGCCGTAAAGAGCTTACAATCCGCATACGCTACCCGGCTCTTTCTGGCAATTGGCCGTGTCGTTTCAGTGTCGGTTCCACGCTTCGCCCAAAAGCAGTACAATAAAAGTGCGCGTTCACTGTCACCACACTCACTTTTTTTTTTCTTCACTGTAGCGCCTCGAGTGAAAATGTTCGACGTTTCGACAGTTGTGACTGGACTGCTTGCCTCAGTTGAGACAGCGGTCTTCGCTTAAGACCGGTTTTCTGAGGGGTTGGAATTGATCGCTATTAAAAATGGCACCAGTTGCGGCTGGACTGCTTGCTCTCGTTGGGTATGGTCTAATGATTAATGGCTGGCTGTAGTTATCATCTAAATCCATCATGCTTAGGGAGTGAAATTCTGCCTGTGCTTTTAATAAGTAGTTTCGCGTCGTTATGCAGCACTGCCGCATTATTAGTGCAATCAGGTAGAAATTAGGCTCGCATAACAGCGATAAAATCAGTCGACAAGAGTCAGCGTAACACGGAAGTTTGATGCGACCAACTGGTCTCGTACTAAGTTAGCTGATTCCAGCTAGAGATTAGCTGAGATCAATAATGCTGGCTATTTTCATTTCAGTTCTAAGTTGAACCGGATAAACTTTAAAAGGTCCAGCAGAAACCAGATTTAATTCCGACTGGCCGCAGCAAAATCTTAATTCGCTTGGGGCGCAGCTGAAAAATGCTAATTTGTCGTGTGTAAGTCAATGTAAATGTACTAGTACTTAGAGCCAGTAAATGCAATCACGTACACTGGCAAATTGCATGTTGCAATGTACTTCAATCCTCCAGCTTACTTCCACTTACATCAGCACGGCGATCGTTATTTCATTTGCCATGAGAGCCCGCGAATATACCGTAGCCTGTCGTGCTTTGTTATTAACCTGTGGATAATAGAAAGACACACCCGTCGAGCTGAAGCGAACAATCTGCCTGTGTATCGGATATTTGTTGTTGACACAAATGTTAAGTAAACTGAGAACTTCATGGGCACCAACATGAATCCTTGTGTCATTTCTTTTTTTCGGTTCCTTTTCTTCCTCTGATAAGCTTGGGTGTAATTAAAGACGAAAGGCGTACACGCTGTACTAGAGCACATGCCATGTGGCGGTTTAAGACCAGTGGCATTCTTGCTGAGAAGCTACAGTTATGTCTGCACTTATGTTCTGCCACTGCTTGCACAGGGTTGCCTGGGCGGTTGCGCTGCGTTTGTGTCCTGTCACGTGAGTGGCTTGAGACGCAGAAAGTTGTTTGCCTCGTGATGAAGAAATGGCGTTCTTTATTTTTTAAACCCCCCCCCCGCCACACACAAACATCGATATATATATATATATATATATATATATATATATATATTTCCTTCTCGCTTAACAAGACCTTTTAAGTAAGTTGAAATGTGTACGTGCCTATCGTGCGAGTGTTAGAAAATGTGTTGCCGTACCTTTCACCGCTCATGATCGGTAGCACTATGCCAGGCCTGTGGTGAGGTGTAGGACTTCAAGCCTATTTTAAACCCAGCGCTTCTCTTGGTCTATCTCTCTCTCTCTCTCTTTTTTTTTTGTTTGTTTTTTTTTTTTTTTACAGCGAAGCTGTCAATCAATAAAGCGCTCAAAAATGCTATTTGCCAGTTCTCACTGTTTTCTGAAAGAAATAAAACTATACTATCCACGACATTTATATTTTAAGGGAATGTGGGAAATGTTAGCAGCAAATTTTGAAGTGTCTATGTCAATTAAGGGTTAAATGAAAACCACTAAGCTCTTATTTTGGGCCCATTTAGAGGCGTAAGAAAATGCTGGAAAAGTTACCCCAGTTTCCTGGGAGGACCAAAAGCGGTAAATCTCTTATATTTGCTGCAAATGGGTGCCACTTTATGGGTAACGTTCAAAGAAAGTCCTAAGGGTGTACCTTAATTATGTGCGTTCAAAAAAACTTCCGAATACGCGTCCTCATGCAATTTTTAAGTGTTATACCGGGGCTTGTCGGTGAACTATAAAGTGCTTATGTTTCGTTGAAGAAGAAAGCATGTTGTGAGCGACGGGTACAATGTTTAAACTGGGTACAAGTTAACTACAGCCTTTGTAGAAAATTACTTATTCAAGCGTTCAACAGTATCATACCACGGACATCCGCAATATTACCCAGAGCCCTAAGATGGCTGTGAAAGACACCAACTTCACATTCAGTGAAAACATTATTTGTAGTGAAACGTTTCTGTTCCTGGGCCGCTTTAACGTAAAACGATTCCAAACTGTTTTGATTCCAAACTCCTGACGTCAAATTTACGTAACCACCGACGCAAGCATCGCGCGGTGACCCGCAGTGTTGTCTGAACAACCCAATCAAACATTCTCCTCGTTTCTAGGAGGTCACCTTTGTTCGCTTTCAAAACCAGTAACATTGTCTACACTCAGCGGTTTTTCTTATCTAATTGGCTGATAAGAGGCGAGGAGCACGCTCTAGTGGAGAGGGTTTCGATGGGGCCGAGCCAGCACAGTGAAAATAGACAACCGCATGAAGAGGGTGGTGCCGGCTTCTCCGATTGGTCCGCTTCGCCTTACTTAGCTTGCGGTGGCTGGTCGTAAATCGCGGCGGCGTGCAACGGAAGGATAAGAATGCCGCTAAAACGGATCCTCAGCAAGGAAGAGTTGGCATAGCGGTGTCGTATGCATGCCGAAAGGGCTCGATAACGTTTTTCTGCAGCGCAATAAGGTTCATCACGCGGAAATAAATACATGCTCACGGACAGGTGCGAGTAGCGAGGGCCTGGGCGATCGGCGGGCAGCCATCTTCTACTCCTTTCGGAACGGGGCAGTCGGTGGCTATTCAGAAAAATTTTTCAGTTTTGTTCGGCATATTAATACATTTTTTCGCGTACACGTCACTTTGACGTGATGAGTTTTCACGGTTTTATGACGTCGCGTGACAGACAAGCGAAGTGGACGTAGCCAGAAAACATTGGACCAATAGCAGAGGGCTAATGGTGAAAAGGCGTCGAATCAGGAATGATTATTTTTCTTTTGTGTGGTTTAATCATGCATAATCAGTGTGTACACGTTATATCAGATGGGGAGTTATCGCGGTTTTCGTGACGTCGCGTGATAGACAGGCGAGGTTGTGAGTGGCCCGAAAATGTTCTGACCAATCGTGGAGGCTGATTGCAGACATTTGAATCAAAACAGTTTGGAATCATTTTACGTTATAGCGCCCGATCACTTCAAGGTGTTGCAAATAATTACTGAGCCCTCGTTTCTTCCCTATTTTCATGCGCCATAAGAGGCTTCTAATTGGTTTCTCCGGTGTCTTCGGGGAACTAAACAACGTGCCTTGTTTATATTTGGCAAAAAATAAGGGGCACGTTATGAGCAATGTTTAGGCCAATGACCAATGTTATGGCGTACGTCGTGACGTACGCCAGAACATTTGGTACAGCAAAGGTTTCCACCTTTGGTACAGCAAAGTACAGTTGAACCTTTGGTACAGCAAAGGTTTCCAACGGACCCGTCATGTACAGCCAACATTTTAATGTAATGTGTGGATGAATCACTGCCTTCGTAAAAATTCCTTAAGTGCTCGAAAGCATTATATGCGGTAAAGGTTTCCAACGGACCCGTCATGTACAGGCAACATTTTAATGTATATGATTTAATTACGGGCAACTGAAATTCTTATTGCAACTATACAAAAAAAAAAAAACAGCTTCGCTGGAAATTGGTTGTCATTCTGCAAGGTCGTGCAAATCTGCTACATTTTTTTACAATGTGTGCTTATCGCTTTTAAACACTATTACCTTGATGGACGTCCCCTGCAGGACGACGTCCTCTCCCTGCGATCTCCAATTACCCCTGTATTGCGCTATCTGGTTCCAACTTGCGGCTGTAAATTTCCTAACTTCATCACCCCACTTAGTTTTCTGCCGTCCTTGACTGCGCTTCCATTCTCTTGGTATCCATTCTGTAACTCTAATGATCCACCGGTTATCCATCCTACGCATTACATAGCCTGCCCAGTTCAATTTTTTTTCTCCTGATGTCAATTATAATATCTGCTATCCTCGCTTGCTCTCTTAGCCACACCGCTCTCTTTCTGTCTCTTAACGTAAGGCCTAACATTTTTCGTTCCATCGCTCTTTGTGTGGTCCTTAACTTGTACTCGAGCTTCTTGGTTAACCTCCAAGTTTCTGCCCCATATTTTAGCACCGGTAGAATGCAATGATTGTACACTTTTCTTTTCAACGACAGTGGTAAGCTCCGAGTCGGGATTTGGCCAATGCCTGCCGTATGCACTCCAACCCACTTTTATTCTTCTGTAAATGTCCTTCTCATGATCAGGATCCCCTGTGAGTAATTGACCTAGATAAACGTACTCTTTTACAGACTCTAGAGGCTGACTGGCGATCCTGAATTCTTGTTCCCTTGCCAGGCTACTGAACATTATCTTTGTCTTCTGCATATTAATCTTCAACCCCACGCTTACACTTTCTCGGTTAAGGTCCTCAATCACTTGTTGTAATTCGTCCCATTGTTGCTGAATAGGACAATGTCATCTGCAGACCGAAGGTTTCTGAGATATTCGCCGTTGATCCTTACTCCTAAGCCTTCCCAGTCTAAGAGCTTGAATACTTCTTCTAAGCATGCAGTGAATAGCATTGTAGAGATTGTGTCTCCTTGCCTGACCCCTTTCTTGACAGGTAACTTTCTACTTTTCTTGTGGAGAACCAAGATAGCTGTGGAATCCTTGTAAATATTTGCCAAAATATTCACGTATGCCTCCGGTACTCCTTGATTACGCAATGCCTCTATGACTGCTGGTACCTCTACTGAATCAAATGTCTTTTCATAATATATGAAAGCCATATAGAGAGGTTGATTGTACTCCGCAGATTTCTCGATTACCTGATTGATGACATGGATAGGATCCATCGTAGAATATTACTTCCTGAAGCCAGCTTGTTCTCTTGGTTGGCTAAAGTCAAGTGTTGCCCTGATTCTATTGGAAATTATCTTGTGACTATCTTACACAATACTGAAAGTAAGCTAATGGGTCTAAAATTCTTCAATTCTTTAACGTCTCCTTTCTTACGGATTAGTATAATGCTGGCGTTCTTCCAGCTCTCTGGTACACTTGAAGTCGTGAGGCAAAGGGTCTCCGGCTTTGATAAAATCGACTGTTATTCCATCTTCTCCAGCAGCTTTTCCCCTGGTCATGTCTTGCAAGGCCCTTCTAACTTCATCGCTAGTTATAGAAGGAGCCTATGTATCCTGTTCATCCCTACATCGAACGAAAGTTGCCTTGGCTGCTTTAGGTACTATAAAATTCTTCCGCTGCTTTTACTATTGCTGATGATATTACCCTGCTTATCTTTCAGTGCATACATCTTGCATTGTCTTATGCCAAGTTTTCTTTTCACTGATTTCATGCTGCGTCCATATTTTACTGCTTCCTCAATATTTTCCACGTTATCACTTCGAATATCCCTTACTTTCTTCTTGTTGATCAGTTTTGACAGTTGAGCGAACTCTATCTGATCTCTCGAGTTTGACACTTTCATGTTTTGTCGTTTCTTTATTAGGTGTTTTGTTACTTGGGAGAGCTTACCTACTGGTTGCCTTGATGCCGGTCCACTGTATAATTAAGCCTCACCCGTTCTTCTAACCTGACTAAGGCCAATAATATCCCCGGCTATGCCTGATCATTCCTCAAATAGCCCTGCTAATCTAGCCTCACTCGATAGAGTGCACGTGTTGAACGTTGCCAGGTTCAGTTTCCAGTGGCGGTCTGCCGGACCAACACCACCTAGTCTAGGTGGTGTTGGCCGGACCCAGAGATCCTTCGCACCATCTGCCGCGTCGCAGGTCTGACAGCCGCCTTATATAGTCAAGTGCTCCGCAGCCGCTGGGGACTGAGGGCCATGGGTTAATTGTAGGAGTCATGAGGCAGGTAGTGGCCGAATACTGCATCAGGGAGGCCAATTCCTGTTCTGGTGAGTGAGTGTCTTTGTTGAAGCTTAGTGGGCTTTCCTAATTTTATTGCACCAGGACTAGTATAGTCCAGAAGGTCCACTAGCTCTCGGCGATATATATATATATATATATATATATATATATATATATATATATATTTTGCCGGTGTCCGGCGCCACTCCTTGCCTGAAAATGTAGTTGACTGGAGGAGGATTCGAGCTTACGACGTTGAGATTAGAAGCCGGGTGTCCTACCTGTGCTCCACGCCACCACTCCCCATATAACATACATATACCTAAATATATACGGAGCCTCACGGGGACGCCAACAACGACGGCAAAATGTCGCTCGAAGTGTCCATATAACTGCTATCGCAATAAAAGAACGGTTGCTTCGGAGACATGCCGTCAGTGGTTGCGACCACTGGGGGATGGGTGATACGTGGAAATTCGTCGCTAATTAACAAATAAATCATGATCTTTTAAAGTTTGTTTCAGCGGCCTCATTGCAACCTGGGAAATTGAAGCGAGCTCTCTGAACAAGCCATATCAACTTTTGGATCTGGAAGAATGCGATTTCCCGCAGGACTTTGGCACGACGAATTTCGTCTATCAGAGCGCGCGAAACCGAAACTGGGAGGCTGCAGCGAGCGTAAAGCCAGTGGGTAGCCAGCGCTCTGCGGCTCGGCGCTCCTCGCTGTGTCATAGCAAAAACACCCTGTAGAGCACAAAATATAGCTTTGCTGTAAATATTAGCTTAGAGTTCTTTCGCTTAGTCTAGAATTCTTCAACGCTGCTGCTAGTGTACTACCAAGGTTATGAATGTTGAAGAAACAGCTTGACAACCTTCATATAGGCACCCAGAGAAACTGCTGGGGTTATGTATGGTTAGGCTCCTCTTGTAAAGCTTGCCATGGCGGTCTTGTGCTTTCAGCAAACTTTTTCCTTTAGGGATCTGAATTTACACCTTGAGAAACGCTGCAGAGAAACACAAGTAGCTTTGATCCGCCTACACAACGGTGGCGTACACGCTTTAATAGTCTTGTATGTATAAACTGTTTCACAAGCACCGTAGTAGCAGTAAGTCATGTTGCTCAAAGAAACGTCCGGTCGCGTGTATTGTAGGTCTACTATGCCGAAAAAAAAAACAGGCTGTCAATTTTATACAAACGTCTTTTTTTTAATTTTCAAGTAAAAGAGGTACGCATCGTGCCTCAGTATTAAGATGCTTATTTTAGATGCGAAGCATCTTATGGTCGGGCTATGTCCCTCTCTCCATCCGCCGTGCGGCGTCCACACCCACACTGCACATGCGCATCCTTCTCACCCTCCTCTCTTTGTATGTATATGTATAGTATATGTACGCCAAGCTCCGGCTTCCGGAAGCCGGCTTCTGCTTCCTGTTCCGCTTCCGTTTCCACTTCCGGTTCCGCTTCCGGTTCCGGAAGCCAGCTTCCGGCTTCCGGCGTTTTGCCCGAATGATCCCCGGTGCTTCGCCCACTCATCATCATTCACTTCGTCCTCTCATTCTCCTCCCGCAACGCCGCGATGAGTGCCACGGACAGCGCCAGCGTCAACGCCAGTGTCAGCGCCGTGGACAGCGCCGCGGAGAAGAGGGCTCGAGCCGCTGCCGTTTGAGTCGACCCCATGGCTGCTTCGCATACTACTCAGGGTTCCCCTACGGGAAGATGCTGTAATTTTTTTCATATATCTTACGGTGAACTTGAATTGAAAAATTGTTTACTACAGTATGAAAAGCGTTGAAAATTTGGATGCTCTTGTATTTGTAAAGCGATAGATTTACTTGGCTCTTCACTCCACTTTGCGGTTAGTATGTATATTCTTAATTAAATTCTCGGATTCTACGTATCAAAGCTACGATCTGAGTACGAGGCAGGCTTTAGTGGGGGAGTCCAGATCCTTGACCACCTTGGGTTCTACACGAGCGTTTTTGCATTTCGCCCTCATCGAAAAGCGGCCGCCTCGGCCGGAATGAAGCCCGCGAACTCGAGCGTAGAAGCGCAATGCTATAGCCACTGAGCTACTGCGGTGAGTATATGTACTGTTACGAAAGAGTTGTGACGAAATGGTTTTATTCACAGGAAATGGACGATGGTGGTAGCGCAGTCCGGCCTCCAAAGCTCTTCGTTTTCTTCGCCCTCTCTTCTTGCTCACTGCCTTTCGTACTTCCGTATCTCTGTGACATTTCCCCGCACACGAGAAGCTTTAATGTCATTTTTATCTAATCTAATGACATTCGATATATAAAATGACATTAGGCGCCTTGCGCTGCTACACGGCAGAAGATAATGTCATTTGCAGACGATGGCAATGTGACTCGCGCCGCTGGACTGAATTTAATCACTGTCGCCTTTGAACGACTGCTAACTTTTGCTGCGCGTTAACTTAGCTGGACGGCGTGGGCCGTGCGCGCAGGAGTCACGAAGGAAGAAGTTCACTCTTTGGGATTCATTTCGAGACTGGTTTATTTGCAGTAGTACAAGACTAGAGTGGGGAAAGGAAAGTGGAAAGAGAGAAGTAAAGAACACAGTAAAAGGGCGTGAGTCAGGCACGTGCAGTGCCGTGGAGAGGGTGTAGTGGCCACTGTCGGGTCGGTGACACGTGGCACGCTGGTATTCACAATTAACTTGCTCTGACGGTGTCGTTAGGGGCTCTCGCTTGCTTCTCGGTAGCGTCTTCGCGGTTGTCAACTTGTAATCGAAGGTCTTGTTAGGCGCCCCCGCCTCCACTTCTCAGTAGCGTATTCACGGTTGTCATCGCAGGTCTTAACCACGACCTCCTCTATAGAGGAGGAGCTCGTGGTCTTAACAGATGCAGTGAGCACTAGAATGATCAAGAAAGTAACAACGTGTGTAAAAAAAAACATGTTGCTATTATATCAGGTTTAATAAAATTTGATTTTAGCGTGATAGCAACAATATGCAAATGTCATTCTGAGGTTTTCTACATACTTAAGAAAAACTCGCACATGCGAAGTCGAGACAAGACCGGAGCCACGCAGGAATCCAATATTTGGTCAACGAGCAATATGGCCGACATGGCGGAGTACGACGGACGCTGCTGAAAGTTCTCCCGCCGATCGGATGAGGCGCATTCTTGCAGCCTATTTCTGCATTCGTGCAAGGCGCATCAATGAGGAAAGACTAGCTGTTGGACATTCAGATAGAACAGCAGGCAAGTGAGTCGCGTGATATCGAAGAGCGGCTGCAAGCCAGTGCCTTTACAGTTGCAGCGGTAATGGCAGCAGCAAACTCATTCGTTTGCACAAGTCATTTTCTTTTAATGACATTATATGTTCCCGTGTGGCAGCCAACTAACCACATTAAATGTAAGTGTCATTAGGTGCAAATGACATTAAACCTCTTGCGAACGATACTTGTTCATGACGGTCATCGACTACGCTCTTTCGAACGACTTTGCGAGGCCAGAGTATGAAGACGAGCTATTCGACGGCCTTCTTCAGCGAGACACAAGGTCTTCGATACAGAATCGTCATGGTGCAGAATAAAGGGTAAGAAAGTGACCAGAGGGCTTCGCGGTAACCTTGCATACAGGAGATAAAATGGGCTATAGCTCATGGTATCGTGTTTCGCCGTCTTGTATGCGTAAGTGATGAAGGGCAGCACGTCGTCCCAGTTCTTATTATTATACCGGTGACGCACAAGGCAAGCTTGTTTTTCATAGTTCTGTTGGTCCTTTCAACAAGGCCTGTGAATGATACGGCGTGGAATGACGTAACTGCGAAGTGCACAAACGAAGTAACTCTTCAGCAGCGTCAGCAGTGAACTGGCGACCACGGTCGTTGATGATGACATGCGGTGGATCATGACGAAGGGCCACGGAACGCAGCAGGAAGACCGCCACGCAAGCAGCGGTGGAAGAGGGTATGGTTGTAGTTTCTGCATATCGTGTACGTGTAAGAAGGTCCACGCAGACAATTATCCGGGGGTTGCCATTGTTAGATAACGGGAATGGGTCCAAAAGGTCAATCCGGTCTGCGCGTGCGCAGTACCGCGGCCCCAACAATGCCTACTTGCTCGAATGGCGTACTGGGGGTGTGAATGACCAAAGGGAACCGGGGCTGCGGTGGTCGGTCGCTTGTGAAGTTGGCATTTTCACAATCAGCAACATAGCGCTTGGTTTATTCGTACATCTTGGGCCAGTAAAAGCGCTCCTGCGTACGGTGTAGCGTTCGTACGAAGCCGAAATGGCCGGATGTCGCATCGTCATGCATGGCGCGTAGAACGTCGGAGCGGAGACTCTCGGGGACAACTAGCAGAAAACTCGCTCCATGCCCGGAGCGAGTTTTGTAGGGTATGAACGATTGTAAAGTGACCGCTGCCTTGAGAAGTACGGGCGGCGACAAAAAGCGGATCGAGGGTAAGATCATTGCGTTGTTCTCGCTGAAAGTCTGCCTCGTCAGGGAACGTACAAGTAACAGCAGCGAGGCAGTCGTCAAAATTCTCAGCATAACAGTCGGTAGTCGCAAGAGGATTCCGAGAGAGTCAGTCTGCGTCAGCGTGACGACGGTCACTCTTGTACGACACCACAAAGTCGTATTCCTGAAGGCGCAGCGCCCGACGTGCGAGGCGACCAGAGGGATCACGCAAACCGACCAACCAGCATAAATAATGATGGTCGGTGATTATCTTGAATGGTCTACCGTAATGATAACAGCGAAACTTCTGTACGACGAAAACAGCTACCAGGCATTCCTGTTTCGTAACCGTATAATTGCGTTCACATTTGCTCAGACAACGGCTGGCATATATGCGACAACATGATCTGCGCCACTGTGACGTTGTACAAGCACCGCTCCTATCCCGATTCCAATATAGCATCAGTGCTAACTTCAGTCGAGCAAGATGGATCAAAACGACGCAAGAGGGGTGCTGATATTAGTATAAACTTGAGTTGAGAGAATGATTCGTCAGACTCTGGTGTCCAATTCAAGGCCGCATTTTGTCGCAGAATATCAGTCAACGGGTAAACGATGTCGGCAAACCGGGTAACAAAACGGCGAAAATACTAACATAGGCCTATGAATGAGCGACTTCCTCGTGCTGACTGCGGTGGCTTGAAGGAGCTGACCACTTCAATCTTACGAGGATCGGGTCGGACGCCATCCTTGTCGACTAAGTGTCCCAGGACCAGTGTTTGACGTTCGCCAAACCGACATTTTTTTTTTAAGTTCAGAACTAGTCCGGCTTTTTCGATGCAGTCGAGAACAAGGCTGAGACGGTCGTTATGTTCTTCAAACGTGCGGCCAAGGATTACAACATCATCAAGGTAACACATGCATATCTCCCACTTTAAACCACGTAGTACTGTGTCCATAAATCTTTCAAAAGTGGCAGGTGCATTGCAAAGGCCAAAAGGCATAACATTAAGTTCGAATAGGCCATCTGGAGTAACGAACACGGTCTTTTTCTTGTCGTCAGGGTCCCTAGGTATCTGCCAATACCGCGATCGCAAATCAAGTGTTGAGAAGTAAGAAGCACAGTGTAAGCAATCAATGATGTCATCGATTCGTGATAGCGGAGAGACATCCTTCTTCGTCACTGCGTTTAGACGTCTGTAATCCACGCAGAATCTCCAGTAGCCATCTTTCTCTCGGACGAGGATTACCGGGGCTGCCGATGGGCTAGACGGCTCTTGAACGACAACTTTGTTCATCACCTCCTTGGCTTGTTCTGCAATAACCTTGCGCTCGGAGGGTGACACTCGGTAGGGCTTCTGGTGGATGGGGTGTGCTGAGCCGGTATCTAATCTGTGGCGAGCGCGGGATGATGGTAAATGAAGTGGTGCATCTTCATGTGTGAAGTCGAATGCAGCAACATGCCTGGAAAGGACCTGTATCAGTGCTTCCCGTTCCGATGTACAGAGAGCCTTGCTGATCATGCCAAGTATTAGCTCTTCAGAATGGCGATTATCGCAGGGAGAGCCAGCTTTAGTGAGGTCCCCACTTAGTTCCGCTATTGAGCTGCATGAGACTTCATCGAAGAGAATTATTTTCATACCGCGCGGAAGGACAACCGGCGTGGCGGAACAGTTCAGCGCCCACAATGTGGCGAGTCCTTTCGTCATGCTCACGACAGAGCAGGGCACAAGTATATTTTTAGCACACTTTATGCTGAGAGGCCTAACTACTAGGTCAACACAAGCAGCGTCAACAGCAGGTGAAGAAACATTAACGGGTGTCAGGCACTATGATGGTGCAATCAGTTCATCAAGAACACTGAGTGTACCTGCCTTCGCCACGCGAGATTTGTTCGGAAAGTGCTGGGACAAATGACTTGTTCAACGATATTTCGCCACTACCACAGTCCGCAGAAGCGTCGCATTGTCCAAGAAAATCGATACAAAGAATTATATCATGCGAATAACGGCGAATGAACAAGGAATTCCGACACAAACACTTTCCCAACCAACAAAACGATGAAGACAGATGGTATACGTAGGATCCTTCGTTCTCGGGTCTTATATATTTTTTTTAATTCACGGGTTAAATATCGGTTGCTATTTTTGAAGCGTGAAACCGGGGGTACATCGGGTGGTTTTTCTGTCTGGTGGCCCAAAGTTCGGGATTTTCCTGGTAAGTTTCACAAAGAATTAACGCAATCAGTTTTCTCCTTTTGGACACAAAAGTTTCTATGTGACCAAGCAAAAAAAAAAATCACTCTGGAATTGAATTCGGGGGTTTTACGTGCCAAAACCACTCTCCCAAGAACAAGGAATGGCAGTAAGAGCTATACTCGCAAATCATGTGAAGAACTCATCTCAACGAATCCTCGTTGTCAGACATTATTATAGCGTAATACATAATAAAGAAACCACATTAACAAAAACAACAAAAGGAAACGGCTTCAGCCATATCTTGTTTACTTTGTCCTCTGTACTTTTTCAACAAAGAAAGAAAGTACAAAAAGTAGTGCACGAGGGCATGCTTCGCAGGAGGTGTGATGCTTTCCCGTACCTAAACAAGGTCCTTGCTGACGTACATAATCATACTTATTGGAAGCGTTTCTGTGTCCAACCTGTCGGGCCTTTCATTCTTGTTCCCAATAAACGCTCTTGCAACAAAAGAGAGAGAGAGAGACAGAAGAAAGGGGAAAGGCAGGGAGGTTAACCAGATGGGAAGATCCGGTTTGCTACCCTACGCTGGGGAGAGAGGGGGAGGGGGAGGTAAAGTGACAGGAAAGTAGAGATAGAGAAAGGAAGGAGCACAGACACACAATCTCGGTCACTCTTGCAACAAAGTTAGTGGAATACCAACTGGACGAATCGACCACCTGTTCTTTGAACGTAACGTGGCGGGGTAAACATCCTCTCGACGTCACAGCTACTGTTCACAATGCGGAACAACGTCAGCGCTGCATTAATTCTCATCCTAGCGCATTGCCGTCATTTCTACACGTACGCGACGTGCGGAAAGTGCCGTGCAATCCGCCATTGCCGTATTCTTGTAAACGCGGCTTCTAAAAAAAAGCAACAAGTTTTCGCTCACTCAACGCCGGCAGGCGCTGAATATACTATATGCTTATATATTCCAGTTGTCGCATGACTGCTAGCCGATAACGAGGCATATACCACATTCATGTGTTAATAATATATCTTGGCCACTTGCTCACAAAAGCTGGGCAGCGTTCATTAGTTTTGTAACACCTGTATTTATCATTACTCTCTGCGAAAGTGCATTTAACACAATTTTCAGCAATTATGTTCGGGGCGCAAAAATCGGGAATTATCAGGTTTTACCCGAAAACGAAGGACCGTATAGGTATACGGGATGTTTTCGCCGGCGAAATTAGCTGTGCGTCTCTTATCGTTTATTGTGGCGCTTTTCTACCAGGCCAAGCACGTCGTGTGTTATGATTCAACACGTTTTAACGCTGAATAACATTTCCTCTTTCTCTGCAAGTTCTGAGGGATGATTTTATCATCGAAATCTGCAGCGCTTCTCTTGTCGTAATGCGCTATATTGCCTTGCTGGCTCATCGAAAACTTCGCGTACACCGATTCTCCCACAGTGCGTAGGGTCTGTAGGGTTTTTTTTTTTTCCTCTCTCTCTCTCTCCCTGTGCATAGAAATGCGTCGAGAGGTCGGTGTGCGAACTGTGGCCCGCACAAACATCAGAGCGATAGCTTATCTTACAGCACTTCAGCATCCATTCTCATGACGGACGTAAACGTGTAAGATGATGCAGAATAAAATTGTGGTCTTTATTTTAAACAGCTCCCAACTGTTCACTTTTACGTGATGTCATGGTGTCAAGTTAACGCTAACTGTTGTCATCCTCTACACCTATCTCTCCGTATCTAGCATTACACAATCTTGCTCGTGCTTACAATAAACTTTTCTCAATCCAGCCATAGGCTGTCACTATGGTGAAGTCGGTATAGTACGTCTCTAGTTCTCAGTTGTGTCCTTGAAGTACAAAGCTTTAAATTGTCATCCAAGGTACATTATCTAAGGGAAACTTGCTATAAACAGTGCCAAATGATGGGATGCCCACGTGTCCAAAACATGCGTGGTAATGGGCACTTTTGTTAACTAAGCCCACACGAATCGAAAACGCAACGTCTGTGATATTTCGAGAAATTCGATAAACCTATAGCATCGGCCTACTTCTAGTCGCCGTCGTCACCGCCGTTGCTGTTGTTGCTGCTGCTGCTGTTGTTCACAACAATCGCCTTCATTCTTCGTTATTTAATACTTCATTCCATTATTTACAATGCCTTCCCGCCCATTCGCCCAGCTCACTGTAATTTGGGAGTGGCCGGCGTGTGTGCCAGAAATAAGAAATAAAGGCACCAACGCTTATACTTCTGTAAGGTCTTACTCTCTCGCGAAACTCGCGTCGTTTACCAATCAACCGCGAAGGCCGGCCATCGTGCAAGAACACAAAAGGGGGAGCCAAACCAAAAAAAGACGCCGTGGTGCAACAGCACCACGACAGATGTCGTTTCGTTCCCAGCCGGTGCCTCGGTCGCACGCAACTCTCCGTTTGTGTCTTTCTGTGCGCGCGTGCGACATGACGACAAAGTCCTTTCCTCCCCGTTACAACTCACCCCCCCCCCCCCTCCCTCTTCGTCAAACCCTGGCTGCGCCCGCCCTCCCGCCCCCTCAGAGATCCCCTCGCCCTCCCGTTTAGTGGTGCCGTGGGCAAGTGACGACGTGATGCCCACAGCCAGCGGGCAGAACGCGGAGTGTTGTTGCTCTGGTGGTGGCGTCCCGCTTGTGCTGACAGCTTCTCGCGCCCAGGATTTGAGCGATTCGAGCCCCAAGACCGATCGCCCCTAAAGTCATGTGGAAGCGGGGAAAGCTAGCCTTCCTCCTCCTGCTCCTACAGGTATTTTGTCCCGCAAACCACCTTTGGCGCGTATACTGTTGCTGCGGTAGCGCGAATGTGCTGAATGAATTGAGCTGGTCGATACATATCAATCATTTCCTTGCCTACAATCTATAGCTTCGTTTCACTTAAGTGCGAAGATTATTTGCTGATCAGGACTACATTATTGAACGCTGCACCGTGTTTACCGTTAAGTCCGACGCGCCAGGCTCCTGCGGCAATGAAGAAGGCAAAGTTTTCTTTCTACTTTTAATGTGCACAGCTAATATTTACCTGTTGGTCGTCCTTTAAATATGCTCGTGCATATCTCATTCAGCCACTAATTTTCTTTCATTTCATTTATTTCCTCCTGAAGGGGCCAGAGACTTTACATAAGGGGGTACATAGAGACATGTAAACATCAGGTAAATACAGAACAGGAAATCTGACAGGAATATCCGGTAACAGCGTTTATGACAATAAAGAAATGCATAACAATTTTGAACAACAGTGAATTTACATTCAAGTTGAATGCAGAGGGTAAAACAGCAGGTAAAGGCAAACATCAGTGGCAAAAATAAAAGCACGGCGCTTCTCGAAAGGATAGAAAGGACATAAAAAAATAAACAACCTATTCAAGAATGTCGTATTGGACATGTTTATGAGGTATGCGTGATGTATCTGTTCAGTAGTGGGGCGTAGGAAGTTATGCGAAGTAACTGTATAGCTTATCGTAGAATTCTTGGGGTCAGTGCGTGAAACTATGTGATCGCAGGGGGAATTTCACAGCAACACTATATGGCTATGGTTAATGCGAGTGGATACTCTAGATTGTAATCTTAACAGCACATGACGTGATTCAAATGTAGTAAAAGGAGTGAAGCAGGCAGAGGCGCCAGATGTCACATTTCTGCGTGACCAAATAAGGCAAGCTGAGTGACGTAACGCTAACGTATGCCCAGTACTGAGAGGTGATGAAGCGAGTGGCTCAGTGCGGAATAGATTCCAGTTGTGCGGTTAGATAATCCTGTAATGGTTGACAAATTAACTAGGATGAACCATCGTCTCAAAGTTATGCAATCTAAGGTCACGGTCGAGGAGGCTCCATTGGAAGAAAACTTCGGGAAGGAGAATGATAAATTGTGCATTTTGTGGTGATCGTTCTTTAATTACTGAATATTTAAATCTCCAATAAGCGTACAAAGTTAGTCGTGTCGCGTTCTTATTTTACTTTTAATTAAAAAAAACTATCATTGGCTCAAGGCTGGATAAGCAAGTTAATTATTGTCTATAGAAACAAAAGAACTAGCTTGTTGTTCCGGCTTTGTGAATGTCATGCCAGTTACCTTTCGATGAGCTAATGAATTTAAGGGAATGTAGATGGCGCCTAGGACCGTATGGGCATCTTGCGCTGGAGTTTGAGGTATAGTAGCGGCGCCTGGTGGCGGCGAGAAAAATTATCTGGGTAGTACCAGCTTGGGTATACTATTGAGCCCTGGCTGTGGCGAAGCACGTTTCTAGCCCGAGTTTACGTCGATTCGCACTTTTTTCCGCCCTGTTGGGAATGCGAAAAGGCTCGTCGCTTGTCACAGACCACTCTGCGAGCTGTCCCTAGCCTAGTTTTACGAAAACGGACGCTCCGTATGCCGTGGGATGTAATGCTGCAAGCAGAAGGAATCGGCGACGCCGATCCGGAGAGACCTAGCTCAGCCTCGAAAAAGCGTCACCGTCGTTACTGCTGCGTCGTGAGCTGCCACGACCAAGAAGGCCTGAATCCCAACATCAGATTCTACCGTTTTCCTTCAAGGCCTAACGAAGCGGAGCGTCGGGCGCGCTGGATAATTTCACTACCCCACTACAAGCAGCACAGGTTTGAGAGTTAAATGTGCTCATCCTTGACCCCAAGCCAGCTCGTTAAGGCAGCGCAGCAAGGCACTATTGATTACAGCACATCGATGTTCGAGCGCTGTCACTCAAAGCTACATGAAGCGAGCAGCGCACGAGCTCGTGCTGCAGCGCTATTCGCACGTACGTTACTGCGAGCTCATATGCATTGCAACAGTTACTTATCAGTTGCTAAAGGGACAGATGGCCGCTACTACAGCGCAGGCATAACTACTTGTCTAGCGACATGCAGTCAACAAAGATTGCAGGAGGCCCGCTGTTTCGCAGCATGCTGAAAGACCGCTGCTATCGCGGCGCGTATACGATCGTGCGCTCGAGCAGTTCGTACATCGCGGCATGCTGAAAGACCGCTGCCGTCGCGGCGCGTACCGTCGTGTGCTCGAATAGTTCCGTACACATGATGTCGGCTTATCTCTGCCATTAATTCATTTATAGCGAGCATTTCCTCGCGTTTGTGCCCCTGAATCTAGCAGCGTGCAAACCTTACCTGAAGTTCAACTTCGTACGCGACTTGCTTCACTTGCGATTGCCACCGCGCGCTTAAACTTTGCCGCTTATTTCTTGAACAGCGTACACGTATTCGGCGTTGCATAATTTCTTGCCTTTACGCAACGTGCCACCCCTGAAAAAATCTTCGGCGCCCGATATTCGCTGCAGGCCGTGGTACAACACAACCGAAAGTGGCGGGTCCATATTGTAAACGTGCTTTCCGAAGCAGACGACCAAGCTTGGTACTACCCAGTTCAGGACAGAGGGCGCTCTTTAGCACCATTTTCGTAGCGCCCCCTGGGCAAAGCAGGAGCCCTATGGCCTCACTGAATGCAGCTGTACTTTATACATATGCGAATACAGGTGCAACAATAAAGAAAAAAGCGTGCAACTACAAAGGACGTTGTCCTTGAGTTTATAGCGACGCGCTCGTATAGTCATTTATGTTATGCAGGGTAGTTTTTAAAGCAGTGCATGGTTAGCCCGGTGGTAGCTGGAAAACGGTGAACAAGTGACCCTGATGTCGACTGGAATGCGCCTGTGGTCCTGCGTTTTAAGAGGTGAATGTTAATTATAACTGTTAGGGAGTTATTTTCTCCGCCTCTTGCAAAGAGCAATATACAAGTTTATAAAAGAGATATTCTCCGCAAGTTTCGCATGGCAGAAGATTTCCCGTTACTATGACAAAAATAGTACCACCCCTATCGAAAAAACCCATGTGCCCCATATAACTCCCATATCCAATAATCCGCTATGAAATATCTCGGATCCTATATAGAAACGCGTTTTTTCCATATGTCATATGCTGTTATTGGATATAGGTGTTATGGGGTGTTATAGGGAATTTTTTTATGTAGGTATAGAGTACGTTATCGTGTTCTTATATAGATATCGCCTCATCAGTATTTCAGTCCAACGTACCTTCAACATTTATTCTTATTTAAGGAGCGAAGAAGGGGAAGAGGTACGTCTGGAGGCATAATTCTAAACTTATCTAAATATGAATGTTTAATTGCGCATAAGGATATTTTTTTAAGCGGTCGTCCTATGTAGCCACCAAGTTCACCACGCACGATGCTCTGATGTTCTTGTAACATGCAGACAACTTCCGCAAATCGTCTGTTTATATGTAAATAAGCACGCAAAATAAAAAGAAACAGCGGGGAATATGCTTTCATGAAAAAGTCGTATCGCACGCCTGATGAGAATACTAGTTACGAGCGCAGCTGCTAAGGGCTTCCAAGTGTTCTCTTGCGTGCGCTGAAGGGACGCACTCTACGCCTTTCAATAGCAACATTATCTGTTTTAATGTGGCGTACGATTTCCGGACCAAGTAGAATACGAATGTATGAATAAAAAAACTGCATTAAAATATAATATATAAAGCGAATATTTTCTTAGTTCTAAACGAAGTGAAATATAAAAGTTGTCTGGAGACCTTTTGGTCATATTTATTTATATCGTTGAATACGTGGACTGCCGTTCGCATATGGACGTCCAGTCAACAGAGGCGCTCGTAAATGAGTAACAACTGAGTGGTGACCCTATCACCGTAACACAGGAATGGCACGTGACTATACGTATAGTGCTGCACCGAAGGAGCAGAAGTGTAATACTGCACAGTACCACACATCGTTTTCAGCGGATGCAAATTGTCCACATAATAAATCGTTTTGTCTAAATCGATAGAACAAGTTCGTTACCTGTCTAAAGGAAAGGCATTCCTTATCAGACGACAGGAAATTATTGAACCTATCCTCCATGCGATTGCTCACCAACTGGTGCCTCGTGCTGCAACCGCGCTTCCCATGCTGCAGAATAATTCGGAACTATATCACTCACTTGCACGTTTCTCTCTGTAGACTGCAATTAGTGTCGTTAACGCTTTATTCAACTAGTAACAAATATTCGACAGCTTCGAATAGTCAATTCTCGAATCGAATTGGAATAAAATAGCAAAGACATTCACTCGTAGTTGGAATTTCTAATGCTCGCAGGTCCCTACGTTTTTACTAAAGCCGCAAGAGGAAAGGGAAAACGTGCTCCTTAGGTTATTGCACTTTTGCGCCTTTGTTGATACCTTAAGACTGCCATTAAAAAATACTAGACAAATAAGGTGCAAATTGTGGGTGGGATACTTCACGTATAGGCTACACTCTCGGAGTCAACTGCATTATTTCTGACAAGGGGAATATCACAGCGTTATGGCAAGTGCGCGGATTCGTGATACGAGGTGGTGTTAGTTAATCACTGAGGATGGTGTGTAGAATGACTGCTTATTCCACTCTTCCTCATTCAAGAGTGAAGACACGCTGCTTTTGATTGTCCGGATGTGACGGGCAGTGACGAGGAAGTGCTACGAATGCTCAACACGCGGTCTTTTCCTTGCTCGTGCGCCGTCTGCAAACGCGTTCTAAGGTGTCAGCCGCCGGCTGGCAACACAGCCGAAAGATGAGCCTTCCGGCCCGGTGTAGAAAACGGATGCCGCGCGGTATACCAGACACCGGCGTTGTACTTGTATGAAGGAAGCACAGTATTGGTGGCCACTCTGCTGAACGACACTCCTCTAAAAGCACTGTAACGGTGGGCTTCAAGTTTGCCTGCGCCGCTCACAATGTGTTGTCGGCGGCTCTGCTACACCAAAACAGCGATAGCTGCATTGACTCATTACGCATCCGATAATCGTCGGCGTCCGTGTGCATGCGCTTGGACATCCGTGTGGGTGCCGGTGAAGTCTTACATCACAGGCTGCGGAGTCGACCCATCTGGACGTTCAAATCGTAGCAGTGAAAAGCGAAACACGATTGTACTATCATATGTACACAACTTGAAGTGGCACCTGGAGTGGCACCTGGAGTAACATGCCAAGCGTGGCGCTTTAGGATAAGCTCTCCATCTATTGTGAAAGTCTCGGTCTGTCTCTCTCTGCTAGGACGAGAACCATCGGTTTTTGCGGGCAGTGTGCACCATAAGTGTCAAAAACGACTAATCAGCCCACAGCCATTTAGATTCGATGGATGTGTGTGTTTGCTGTTTAGTCAATGCACGTGGTCTGTGAGGGATGCGGAGAGTTACCGTTAAGCGTCGATGAAGGCACGAGGCCCACACGCGGAAAAAGATCAGTACGTATCGAACAATCGTCATAGTCACACGATTGTCATTGGCTTCTACGACAAATGCCACTGCATTTCTCCGCAAAGTTCGGGAATTAATATCTCGAAACTAGTGTCCTCCTGAGAATTCGTTCCAAGTGGGAGATACGCCTTGCGAACTCCACGGCTAGAATTTGTAAATTGCAATATGGGCCGTAAGGTAATTGCTTAAAAACTAAATTAGTGAAATTTTGTTAATTGGTCTATTATGCAGTTAAATATTTTTTGTGCAAGTAATGCCCGCCTCTTCGAGTAGACCAGCTCAAGAACTATAACTGTGATATCTGCCACAGGCAACCTTTAAAATTTTTGAAAGTGTTCGCTGAAATGCCCTGCATATATATATATGCACGGCAGCCAACACATGACTTGCAAAGCGTGCAGAACAGCTTGTGGATGGCATTGGACAGCACGCGTTGTCTCAGTTGGTTGCGCCGCGAAAAACGTCCCTACAGAGTGTGAGGACGTGCGGCACATCTGTTTTTTGCTCTATACTCAGTTTTGTGCGAAATCTGGGTTCAGGTATTTCAACAGGGAGGCTGTTGAAAACAACACGCCAAAAATACGCGCGGCGCCAACGGCCTCAAAGCTCGTGCGTCACGAATATAGCTACAGGGTGTTTCACTTAACTTGTGCCAAACTTTTAAAATATGCAAATGCTACTTAGCTGAACAGAACCAAGGTAATGTTGTTTGACGTCGCTTGAATATATACTCAGATTATTTTTTGCATTCTGCCTAATTAGATAATTAGTCTTAATTAATCAAATTCTCAATTATTATAATTGGATAGCATACAGTCAATGTTGATAGTGGAATTAAACGCAGTTCAATCCAATTCTCGAGAATGGGTCGTTAATTATTTGCCAAAAATATCAATAACTATAGCCAAAACGTTCGTCCGAACGACTGTTCCGAGTGCTTGTGGACCATCATCCGCAAATGCCACATTGTGTTGTTGACTGTCTAATCGCTTGAGCCAATGAAAAGAAAGCGGCGCTTATGAGTACCACGCTTAAGAATTATCTGTGCGGATGTACGAAAGTAATCTGCTGGAAGAAAAAATATTCGGCGGTTTCGGCCGAAGTGTGTGTGTGTGTGTGTGTGTTTGTGTGTGTGTGTGTGTGTGTGTGTGTGTGTGTGTGTGTGTGTGTGTGTGTGTGTGTGTGTGTGTGTGTGTGTGTGTGTGTGTGTGTGTGTGTGTGTGTGTGTGTGTGTGTGTGTGTGTGTGTGTGTGTGTGTGTTTGCTTGCGTGTGTGTGTTTGCGTGCGTGCGTGTGTCACGCCAGCAGCGGAAGGCACGACCAAGGTATATGCAAACTGGTAACGTAGCCTCCATAGAAGTCCACATGTCAGGAAAATGGCGGCTCGTTGCAACCATCGCCATCTGCGTATCGGGGGGACAACTAACATCAAGCAAAAATAAAAAATAAAAAGTGACGTCACAACCTGAAACGCCAGTGACGTCAAGATCTTATGCTGTTTGGCTCGAATGTTTGAATTTCTTCAGCGTCCTGCATTTCGACCACTACGCCAGCAGCTATTTTTCCTTTGAGACTGATGCGAGCTTGCGACTCGCCTCAGCTGAAGCGTCAGCATGTCAAAAAACTATAGGAGTGGCGTGTGTCTTAATGTGATCATAATTAGGCTGTTATTGACGGCAATTGCTCCAGTAGGTTCCTCATGAAGGTGAGCGAATAGGATGGAAATAAATGACAGTGCCACAGAGGTTTCAAAACCAACTTCACTTTTATTCTTCTAGAATAATGCAACCAATATAATTGACCAAACAAAACTTGTTTCAGTGGATGGAAAGTACTATAGCCAGCACACAGTCATAATGTATAGCAACATATGCGAAACCTTTTCACAGAATCATTCGCAATTCTGTGCGACACCATGTATTCATATCCACCAGTTATCAGATAAGACAACATTGCCCCATATTATCATTTAGAAAACATTTGACTTACTAATTTTGCTTCCCGTCGAACACTCAAGAGCCTGTGTTACGGAGAGTGAACGAACATAGCGCGACGTTCTTTCGCGGAGCATTCCCCATTTATCTTCACGACGAGAGACAGCGCGTCGGATGCCGCAGCGTGAACTTGCACGATAACAAAAAGTTGCAGTGGCTTAGCTCGGCTATGCCAGGATATACGTAGCGTTAGCAAAGGTTCAGCTGATTATTCTTAGCTTTCCTGGTTGTCTCCTACGCTCAACCGCTAATTGCCAGGCAACTACTTCGGGATCCGATGAGTCAAGCTTCTCCGTTCTTCTGCGCTGTTGAGCAGCATTTGCGCTCTCCTTCTCCATGGCTATACCACACTGGCAAACGCCAGTCAGAAGCGCAGCGGCTCCAGCGCAGTGTCAGGCATCGACTGCACAGCGAGCGCGCGCCGGCGCCAGTGCGTCTACCACGGCTACGACGTCACTCCTCTGGAATGCGCAAACCGGTGGCGGTGAGTCGCGCGCGGCGGCGGCGGAGTGCGCGAGAGGTGCCGGCTCCGGTGGCTCCGGTGCGCAAGCCGTGTGACATCACTGATCCTTGCGCATGCGCAGCACGGCTCTTGATGTGCCGCGCGAAACGGGCTTGGCTAGGCCAGTGTAGCTAACGCTACAAAAACCTGTACTCACACCTTTCGCCAATGAACGCCGTGCGCTAGGCCACGCATACCTTCAAGTGAAGCGCACGCCACACTTTGAACAAACACTCAAGGAAAAAAAAGAAGAACTCGGATGAAATCGCCGCGTTTTAGTGAGCAACGCCATTCCGCACGACATAATGGCTGGTTTGCACAGTCTTGCCAAGTCTTGCGCCAGAATCGCTGGTTGGTAGGGGTCACGAAGAACGAACTAATAAATTGTGAAATAGAAACAAATTTAACATTTCTTGTTTTAGTACAGCAAAAAATTTTTGAAACGAAATATTTACTTGAATGACAGTATATCCGGATCAAAAAACTTCTATCATAATTTCTTTCACAGAGGTTTCCTAGCTTCAGTGTTTGTATTCAGTATTTTTTTAGGATATTGGTTTGTCTTGGAAACAGATATATCGCTTCTATCTATTTCTGCGGTTTATACGTGCCAAAACCGCGATATGAATATGCGGCACGTCGTAGTGAGGGACTCCGGATTAATTTTAACCAACTGGGTAGCTGACTGTAACCTGAGCCCCTTTAACGTGCAACTAAACCTAAGTACACGACGGTTCTTGCTCTCATCGAAATGCGGTCGCTGCAGTCGGGTTCGCACCCGGGACCTCGAGCTCAGCAGCTCAACGCCAAGAACAAAATGCCAACGTGCCCTATATCATTGTGCTCCACTATTTGCATCCCTGATGCCCCACCATGAAAGAAAAGAGGTAAGTTAAAAAAAAAGTCGCAGTTTCTCCCGAAAGGCGAAGTTTCGATTGCGATAGCAAATTAGTGGACAGCAATACGAAGAAAGGATAGTAGTATTATCGGCCGTATAAACTTGGAAACATAGACATACCAACTAAATTAACAAGCTAGGTGTCATGCGCGCACAAGCTAACATGAACGCATCTCACTGGATGACAGCGGAAAGTCGCTGTCAAAACGCTGGAGTGAGTAAGCGCCGCAGCAGCAGCGAGTGAATTTACCTTCGTGCCGCCGTTCGCATCAATGCGAACGAAGCCGCGAAAGCGGAGCGCAGGGCAGACCTGCGGCCGGGCGGGCGCACGCGCGTCTAGCTTAATCTAGCTCAAGGACAAGAATTATTCTATCTGCCACAGGCGATTTTTGAAATTCCATAAAACTTAACAATGATCGCCCTGTATATTACATGAAGGTCATTGTAATTACAGGGTAACCATACAAATGCGAGGGAAGACATATCAACTGATGAACCACCGCACTGCAAAATGAGCGGGGGGGAGGGGCGGGGGCACGGCAGACAACAATACACTGTCATTGACGATAGGCTGAAGGTTCACACATTATGAAAAATATGTGAACCACATGTGGTTTGCTCGGAAAAATAAATAATGAACATACGACATGGACGAAATTTTATGTACTACAAATCAATTATGATGTCTGATTAGGATACAGAAAGCTACATGGGACAGAATAAAAGCGCAAAGACAAATGAAAACCCAGAAGGACTGGAGGATTCAGGCAGCAAGGTGTTCGACCAGTCGACTGTGAAATGTGTCATGGTTGGATTGAGAAGCAACGTTATCCGGGAGAGTGTTCCATAGACGGATAGCACGAGGCAGAGCTTAAAAACTGAAAGCGTGAGCAGTGCCATCAATGCAGGTGTAGCTGAACTGATTGTGCAGTGAAGTCGAGGGTCTGACGAAATCTCGTCTGGTCGGGAAGAATCATGGCGAAAACAGGAAACAAACGCCGACCAAGGTGAAAATATTTTTTTTTTCTTAACTGACGTTTAGGCCCCCACACGGGAGCCTTGTTCACAATGAAATCATTGAAATCATTTCATTGTGAACAAGGCTCCCGTGTGGGGGCCGAAACGTCAGTTGAAGAAAAAAAAATGCCACCTTGGTCGGCGTATGTTTCCTGTTTTCGCCATGATTGTGCAGTCTTCGTGATGTCCAGGATGCTTGCTTCAGATTTGATATGAATATACCAGCTTTGTAAATGAATCGATGAAAAAATTATAAAAGGGCAATGTCATGGCGAGTATACTTAACGGTTGAAACAAAAGGTAAAGCTTTATTTTGGTTACACTGGAACGGTAAGTATGATGATGATGAAATAAACTTTAATTTTCGAGACAGTGTCCCGAGCGTTTGAGCTGTGGATCACTCTAGGTGCTATAAATGCTTGAAATGAAACTGCTTGCCCATTTTGATGCCCTCCAGAAGGTTGATAAGGTATTCTTGATGGGGAGACCATATAGAAGAGGCGTACTGAAGTTGAGGCGGAACGATAGTTAAATAAGCTAGTTTTCGGAGTTTGAAAAGGACATTTCTTAAGTTGCGGCGCAGGAACCTTAATGATCTGGAAGCATCAGCGCAGATAAAGGTGATATGATTAGTCCATGAAAGATTGGACGTAAGAAAAACTCCTAAGTATTTGTATTCCGGGGTTGAACAGCTTTGCTAGTGAAAGAAATTACGTTGCGGTTCAACACAGGAGATCCCGCCAACGGTGATTAAAACCTTGGGACCTCCTTCTGTATATGCACAACTACGTGTCATTTCTAAGGTATGTAATAACCTTGAATGGACTTGAATTGAAACATGTTCATGGACATGAGCCACATAGCACACCAGTCACTGATTCGTTCAAGACCATTCTAGAGTGCCACGGGGCCAGCGGTACTGTTAATCGCGCGGTAAACGATACAATCGTCGGCAGATAAGCGGAAGCAAGAATATATGTTATTCGGCAAGTCGTTGACGTAAATTGAAAAAAAAAGGAAGTGGTCTGAGTATAATTAATGTCTTGAGGCACACCAGAGACAACGTCAGAAAAAGGAGAAGAAAAGTTATCGACAACCGTGAACTGATGGCGATTAAAAAAAAATTTCGAAGCCATGGACAGGGTTAGCGAGTCTAGGTTCAGCGCAGATAGTTTAGATAACAGACGACAATGGGCTGGCTGCTGGATCGCGCTTGAGAAATCTAGAAAGCAGTAGTCAATTTGTTGCTTACTGTTCATATCGAAGTTCAAGTCTTACGTGAATTCTAGTAACTGGGTTTCGAAAGAAAATCCTTTCCTAAACCATGCTGTTTTGGGTAAAAAAAGAGATCACATTCAAGATCAAAGTAGATCTGAGGCGATAACGTGCTGGAGCATTTTGCAGCAAATACAGGGAGATCGAGCGGTAATTTTCACTTGAACATTTATTGCCGGTTTTAAAGACAGGTACTTTTTTCAACCTTCAGTCCGTAGAAGCATACCAGTTGTTAGTGATTGCTTGCGCCGAGAAGCACAACGACACGAATACAGGCAATCATCGAGGGTCATACCCTGCAGGGAAAGTAGATTATAGTCCCTTAGTAGTGACGTGCACTGCGCAAGGAAAGCAGGACCCCATTTCAATATCAGCTAATATCAGGTACTCACGGGAACCAAAAGAAATCACGCGACCGCATGTCCTTGTCGGTATAAACGTTCACTCACCAGGACAGATCCAACCCTTAAATTCAGTAACAGTATTCTAGATCGACTAGGCAAGCCTCGACCCCTAAACCGGGGAAGAAATTATCCCTTTTCAACGCGCTGATCTGGGAGGCTTCTTGAGGAGGTAGCGACGAATGAACAGACGAGTGTCGTCGAGCCTACACGGGATTTCCCGGGCAGTCACATTTGCTGTGCGCGCAAGTGAAAGCGAGTCGCTCAGCCTCTTCATTTCCGGCGATACCCTCCTGCGAAATCATCCATTGACCAACGAGAGATACCCCAGGATATGTAATTTTGCTCGAAGGCTCATTGATGGGCGATCAGCATAGTCTGCTAAGGGCAGCGCGGGAGTCTGTAAGGCTGACAACATTCGATGTAAACTCCTCTTGAATGCACTTCAGGGCAACATCAAAAGCAGAAAGTGTTGCATGAAGACTTCTATGCACTTGTAGCACACGCGATTGAATTGTGTTCGCTTTATTTCCGGTTGCTTCTCTAATATTTTTCACCCGTGCGTAGCGCTGCTCGTAAGCGATGATGCTTTTGGACAGCAGACACGCTGTTTTAGTTCCAGGTGTTAGGTTCAAGTGTGCATTTCCTCTTGGACGTCTTGTTTTTAAAGGGACACAAAAGAGAAAAATGATTTCTTCTGTATCAGTAGATTACCCTTCCACAATACCGAAAACACCGCTCTTACCGCGAGAAGCCGCTTGGTAAGCCAGAAAGAAACGAAAAACACAGAAGTTGAGTGACGACGCCACCTTGAAGTTCCCGCACCAGCTCACCATGACGTCATGGACATTGACAGCGTCTACTAGGCCTCAGTTAATTCCTTAGCGGTAAAGATTGCTTACATTGTGTTCTAAAGGAGCCCAAGACTGAATATGGCAAGTTTCGCGAACTTTTACTGAGCCAACATGGCCCAAATACAAAAAGAAAATTACTTTATGAGTCGTGACATCACACTGAAATGTTGACTTTGGTGCTCCCGCGCGAAATTAAAAAAAAATAACTTTGACCTTCATTTTCTCTTCTAATAATTGACCTATTGGAGTGTAATTAACGACAGCAGAGCTTTTGAAGAATACTTTATCAGTCTAAGTTGATTTATTGTTTTGCTTTAGTGTCCCTAAACTTTGCGGTGTAAGAGCCGCAAGAGCGCAGTCCGGTGTGCTTCTGTCGACCCTTGCACATGTCAATGATGCTTTGTGATTTCCGTGCTTTCTTTGTTCTAATAATTTAATTCTAATAATTTTACAATTTCCTTTTTTTTTTCGCTTATGCGCAGCGTTAATTATAAGCGATAAACCTCTGGGGTACTAGCCAGCCCTGAAGTGGCCAACTTTCTAATATTGCCATAAGGAATACACAGTTAACCGTTGAGCTGCTTTAACCTGTGTGCTCACACCACTGTCTTCAATTTCCGCATCTCGTTCGGTGCAGGTGTCCCTGATCATCGTGTACGCGCTGTGCGTGCAGTATGAGGTGGCAGCCGACGCCTCCAACGGCCTCAACAGCATGTCCGAAGCACTCGGGGGCAACGCGCCCAAGGATAATTCCATCGAGAAGTACTACTCCAGTGAGTGCGAACCCCCCCCCCCCTCCCCCCTTTCCACGCCTTCTGTCAACAGGGTGGACGAGAGTGAGAGAGACCGCTACCGCGATCGCCTTAACACCGCAACGCGGGCACCCGACAAATAGCGACGTCGTGACGAGATTACGGGAAAGAGCGCCGAGGAGCCGCGGAGGAGCCTCTTTGAGCGGCGGTGCTTCTTGGAGTTTCGGTCGGCCACACAGTTGCTGTGGCGTAGGGGCCCAATGTCACGGTTGGAGCAGCCGGGTGATGCAATGGTGGTAACTTGTTAAAGCGAGAGCAAAGAACCCTCCAAGACTTCATTGGCCATGGCCGTGGTGCTGCTAGATATATATATATATATATATATATATATATATATATTATATATATATATATCAGTGAAGCAAGGAAGCACAGGAGCCGGCACAGAAGTAGTTCAAAAAATAGAAGCACGTAGGAAAAACATAACAGGACTTTACTGACGTTTCGGCCGGGGTCCGGCCTTCATCAAGAGGACTCTTGATAATATACAACCATGTACTGTATAGCATAGGCATCAGCTAAACATCAGCCATATTGTTCCCCCTTTTCATCAAATTTGATTTCGGTGGCTCTCATAGTTACGTGAGTAGAGCTAAATTCTACGCCATTTCTTAAAACACACTTAAAACGCCCCTGAGCGCTTGCTTAAATCATTTGCTACAAAGGCCATAACTAATCCACGCAGTTTGAACTTCACCTATACACATCACCCGCGCAACCGCGTCCCCATTTCCATGAGATATAAACAAGGTGACCCGTTTAGCTCACCGAGGACAACGCGGGCGCCTCGTGTATAATGTGTGAAAACAGGCAGAAAACGGCTATATTCAGTAATTATTTGCAACAACCATACTTAACCAAGGGACGTTAAAGTTTCGCAACAGATTAAACTTAACATTACAACTAGCAGTAGAGCACTGCACGGGCCCGGGCCGGCCCGGGCCGTCCGAAGCGTTTGTCGGCGGGCTCGGGCCGGGCCCGGGCTTAAAGCCGCGGGCCCGGGCCGGGCTTGGGCTTGAAGCCACGGGCCAGGGCCACACTCGGGCCCGCTCATTGAAGGGCCTAAGTAGGCCTTCGAGCACACGCGACCGTTATGCATTGCATGGTTCAATGCATTCTGTGCCAAGCTGAAGTGACACGTGCAAGATGACTGTCATCATCATCATCAGCCTATATTTATGTCCACTGCAGGACGAAGTCCTCTCCCTGCGATCTCCAATTAACCCTGTCTTGCGCTAGATGATTCCAATTTGCGCCTGCGAATTTCCTAACTTCATCACCTCACCTAGTTTTCTGCCATCCTGGACTGCGCTTCCCTTCTCTTGGTATCCATTCTGTAGCTCTAATGGTCCATCGGTTATCCATCCTACGCATTACATGGCCTGCCCAGCTCCATTTTTTCCGCTTAATGTCAACTAGAATATCGGTTATCCCCGTTTGTTCTCAGATCCACACCACTCTCTTGACTGTATATCTTATCAGATGACTATATCTCATCAAAGAAAATAGTAAAACAGATGAAGTTGTCATTTTTAACAGCGGAGCTGTTTCAGCTGGGCCTAATCTGCTGAATCCAAAAATGTGGGCCGATCCTGGCAGCAGTGCAGAAAGGGTCCAAGCGCAATGGCACATACACCTGTGAACTAGCGAAGCTGAGCCTGGATAATTCTAGCTAAGAATGGTGGAGACTAATTGCCTATCGATAGGCAATTGATAGCCAATCAATAGCTAGTCTATAATTGATCAATAATCAATAAACTCCCGAAAATGCTGGGGATGATTTGTTAGTGCTTAGCCTAGCCAAAAAGCCAGGACTAGCTAGGTGCCCATCATCTCCGCTGTCTCTTTAGCATTGCGCTGCCAGTGCAAGCTACGCTAATTTTTTTTTCTTTTCCGCAAAAACGAACATTGTTTCCGCGTAAGGAAAAATAAATTGTACAAAGAACCACTCCTCAAACCATTTCCATGTTACCGCTTTTGCGATCGCACTATTACCAGTGTCGATACTATGGCATTATTTTAGCGCTAAGGCCAGTTACTTTTGTGCTTCAATGCATAAAACAGCGTTTTCCTCAAGAACTTAACTGGAACGCCCATGCATTTCGTCGGACACTTTGAAAATTAATATCTCGAAACTGGTTCAGTCCTGAGAATTCGTTCCAAGTGGATACGCCTTGCGAACTCGGCGGCTAGAATTCGTAGGTTGAAAGATGTGCCATAAAATAAATAATTAAAAAGGTAATTTGCGTAATTATGTTAGATATTAATTAGGCGTTTTGACCATTCATTAGGCCATCCATGTCAGAATTAGCTTGTAACTACAAAAAACAATTAGCCTCCTTAGAGCGTCGTCACAATAATGCGAACACAAGAAATCCTGAGATATGGTCAATTCCATACTTCAGAACTTTCTATAAGCATCAGTCGTTAATACATTACCTACCATTCACTTTGAACAGATACAAAAATGGCGATAATTTCAGTAAGAGAGAACTCAGCTGACACTTTGGTCGCTTGTAATGTATCTGATGTGATTATTATTCAGCCTTTGTGTATGGTTCTGAGTAGATAATGTAAATCCTGTTTCGTTTTCTGAGCAAATGTTGATCTTGTAAAATTCAGTCTCATGCTATGTTGTATAGCTGGTGTTGCGTTGTTTTGTATAACTAGTATTGTTATTGTAGTGTTGTTTAAAATGCATTCTGTTAAAACGTCTATGAGGAATTCCAGCGATAGCTGGAAATATGGGAATTATTGTGCATGTGTGCACACTGTTTGCTGCACTGTTGCCTTCTGGTCTTTTGGGTCACGTCAAGCTACATATGTAGCTTTTAGTCCAAAACGACCGTCCAGCATGTAAACTGGACAATAAATTGATTTGATTTGATTGATTTCGTCGGACACTTTGAAAATTATTATCTCGAAACTGGTGGAGTCCTGAGAATTCGTTCCAAGTGGATACGCCTTGCGAACTCGGCGGCTATAATTCGTAGATTGCAAGATGTGCCATAAAATAATTATTTAAAACCTTAATTAGCGTAATTATGTTAATTCTTCAATTAGGCGTTTTGATTTCTCGTGGAAGTAATGGCCGCCTCATCGAGTAGTTTAGATCAAGGATTATGACTGCGCTATCTGCCACAGGCAATCTTTAAAAATTTGGTTCAGCTAAAATGAAAACATCCTGTATATTTGCATGCTAAATGACATCATAGAACCATATCGTACAAATCAAGTTAAGTGCATGCGCACCACCAGAAAAAATAGTAGCACAGGCAATGGGCCGGATTACTGATGTTCCCGTGGGAGAAACAAAAATTTCGGCCTTTTATTGCTTATATACTGCAGCTGATTGAACCTCGAGAAGGTGAGGCTGATAGATACGGTACAATCTGTAAGTAAAAAAAAAAGAATTTTTTTTTCTTACAGACCGGGCCTGCTCATACACACGCGGGCCCTAGCTAAGCTTAGTAATGAACGCCCGGGCCCAGGTCGGGCCCGGGCTGGTCTCGGTCATGTACGCCCGGTTCCGGGCCGGGCTTGGGCTTTGTATTAC
Source organism: Dermacentor silvarum (assembly GCF_013339745.2). Classification (NCBI taxonomy): domain Eukaryota; kingdom Metazoa; phylum Arthropoda; class Arachnida; order Ixodida; family Ixodidae; genus Dermacentor; species Dermacentor silvarum. Next base: position 132,133,503 of record NC_051159.1, on the reverse strand, counting down.
GGGCCCGGGCTGGGCTCGGGCCTCGTAAAGCGGGCCCGGGCCGGGCTCGGGCCGACAATTAAATCAGGCCCGTGCAGTGCTCTACCTAGCAGTTCACCCTTGTCGGGTGAAATGCTAGGTCATTTCGGGACACTGGTGAACATAACGGATGACGGCTGTATAGGTATATACCGGGTGTTTCAGCGAACACCTTCAGTGTCCTTCTTTTTTTTTTTTTTTTTGATTGCCTGTGGCAGATAGCACAATTCTAGTCCATGAAGTGGTGTCCTCGAAGAGGCGGACATTACTTGCTCCAAAATTGAAATGCATAATCGGTTAATTAACAAAAATGGAATAATTAAATTTTTAACTAATTACCATATATATTGCACTTTACTAATTCTAGCCGTGGAGTTCGCAAGACGGATACACTTGGAACGAATTCTCAGGATGACACCGGTTTCCAGATACGAATTCCCGAATTTTGCGGAGAAATGCATTGGCGTTCCAGTCACTCTTGTACTTCGATACATAAAACGACGTTTTGTTAAGAAAGTAAGTGTAACGCCAACGCATTTTTACAAGTTTGACGGCGTATATCTCGTAAATGTTGTCATCCACACAATTATTTTCAAATGAATATGCCTTGCAGTCTCACCCGCTAGAACTTGTAAATTGCAATATGGACCATAAGGTAATTAGCTAAACACTTAATTAGTGAATATTTGTTAATTATTGGAATATGCTTATCAATTTTGTGCCAGTGACATCCGCCTCTTCGAGGAGACAGCTCATGGACTAGAATTGTGCTATCTGCCACAGGCAATTTAAAAAAAAATGTTTGAAAGGGTTCGCTGAAACACCCTGTATAACAATTTCGAGCACGTGCTAAATATTTAGACAGAAAAAGACTAATTTACTTACATACATATACATTTGCATGCCTATCTGACATATCTCCCCATTTTTACTAAATTTAATCTCAGTGGCTAATATAGTTCTCACAGGACAGTTGTATAAATTCTGCGCTGTCCATAAAACACACTCACAATGCTTCGAAGCAATTCAATGCGCAATGTACTGAAAAGGTTCACACATTATGAACTTCGCCTATACATTGCCCATAGCATGTCCCTTATTTGCACCAAATATAAACTAGTTGCCTCGTTTAATTCATTGAGGACACCGGGCAAACCTACACGAGCCTCGTATAACGAGAGATAATACATAAAATATAGAGAGAAAGTGAAAGTTCAGTAATTATTTACAACGCTCCTAATTAATCCAGAAACGGGAGCGTTACCACGCATCACCTTTAACACGTTCTCTTTTTCCACTGAATGTTGTCTCGATGTCACGTACAGTTGTCGCGGGACACTGGGAAGCATACTGTTCAACGGACGAATAATGTTTTCAAGCCCTTTCTTGATGATTTCCTGACAATGCTAGTAATTAGCTGGCGCTCTCCAAACTTAGTGACACATCACACATAAGATACCCCCCCTGCTTTCTTGAAATGGCAATTTTGCGGGATGCCCAGCAGCTTCTTTCGCGACATTGGCTAAGCTTCCTATGCGGTTCGTAAAATACGCTTCTAAACCTCTGTAATGCTTGCATAAGCAATTTGCTGCAAATACTTAATCTACCACAGTGCAAACTTTGTGTGCCTGTCACCCATAACATGGTTTACATGGTTTCATTCTCTTCGCATATACAATTGCTGCCGCTTTTGGTTCTCCCAGGGCAGCGGCAGAACTTTGCAAGCGTTTCATATGCCACCTCTAAACAGGCATGAAACGAGGGCTTAGTAATTTTATTTTGCCCCTACACACTTCAACATTTGCCCGCACTTTTCCGCTAATGTCCCCCTTCATTTCCTTCAATATAGTGGTGAATTACGTAGTCTTTTTGTTTTTTTCAGGGCACAATGAAAACGCGTATATAACGCTTCCGAACGCTTTTATAGTCGCACCAACAGCTTCACTGTAAAACACAACGTCTATAGCTTACATTAAGCGCATAAGAAATTAGCATGATGACATTGTTTCTTGCGCAGGCGACCTTATCACCGAGTTTCCAAGCGTTCTGCTCAGTCACCATCTTGCTTTCCCAGCAAAGTAGACCGCATCGTTTTTCACTTCACTGCAGTCCTTGCGAATATTTTTTTTTTTTTTTTTTTTGCCAGCTTCGTCAAAATTTGAACGAGATTTAAAGATAGCCGCCTGCCCGCATTGCTGTCTATTTAGTCGTCTACGGCGAGTATTGGAACGCAGCCAGAGCAACCGGTCATCGCCACTTAGGCTCAACCGGGAAGATAAGCGTTGTTTCTTGAACCCCGAGCCGGTGTCAGTGTCGGCGCGTTCAGTGCAAGCCGACCAGCTCGCGAGAACGCGGTTCGAGGGGCGCGAGGTTCTATACGGAGGCGCCTCGCGGGACATCTGTCAACGACATCGAGCCCGTCACCGAGGCGTCCGTTTCCTCCAGCCTGCACGACCAAAATACTCGACCCGTGAGACTGCGCGACAACGGTGCTTCGTACCAGGAAGTCGATCGGCTGAGGCGGACGCAAAGAGCTTTTCTTGGAAGAGTTCTTTGGTACAAGCGGATAGCAACTGCACGCTGGTGTTTACTGAAAAAAAAATAAAACATCCAAAGTTGTTTTATGAAGGGCATCTGGTTTTTATGTATTTTTTTCATTTAAAATACTACATGACACGAAAGTTATCGAGAAACAGAAAGCCCATCGGAGTCAAAGTCGCTCGAAATAATAATAGACCTCCATTGAAAGAGAGGCGGTTAGGTTGGTTGGGGAGACTGTCTCTCCGGCTAGCAACTATGCGCAGGCATGAGGGGAATAGAAATAAACAGGGAAATCCAGGTGATCACGAAGGTGAGTTCAAAGAGCTATGTACGCGTGCTATGTAATTATGGTAACTATGCAACCGTTTACGCCGTCTGTGCATTCTCGCTCGTAGCAGACATCTAGGGTCGGGAAATGGAAGCGGTTCTAAAGCCAAGAGTCAAGGTCAACATTGCAGGAAAATGCCAGAAGCGTGCTCCTCTTCAACGCCGGGCACTCGAACGCTAGGCTTTCAGAACCTGCTGGTCGAAATTCCACAGTGCTGTTGATGAGGCCGGCAGGTTTATTCGAGTATACTGTGAATGTTTATTCACCCCAACTGCGATCGTGTGTGCGTGCGTGCGTACGTGCTTTCTCCACTTGAAAGGCGCCATCCATTTTAGTCATACAGGAGGAACTATAATTTTGTGCGAAAGAATGCCCGCTCTAAATTTCTGTAGAGCAACGTAAACTGGTTTGGGTAGCACTAGGGCGCCTACATGCAACGGCGTTGCATGTAGGCTCCCTAGGTAGCACAAACAAATGCTGCCATCTACTGACACCAGTCTCAGTTATAGCCGTGCTCTGTGACTTTCCCATTCATTGACTGGAGGTCTATTTGCTGCACCGCTGGTTAGCCACAAAATAAATAAATAAAGGAAGTGTGTTTATACACAACACTTAATTGTTCTGCATGCGCACACTTTTATACAAAAGCAAGTATCCACAGGTGTTAACAGGCTGCTCTCATTTTTCTGTGGCTAGTAGTCCTTACCCAGATATTGTAACTACAAACATAATACATCCAAAACATGAACATTGCATGCTTTAAATCCGCAGTAGCAATGGTCCGACATTATATCTTATAGTTTCCAAAGAATGAAGTCGTTCAACTGTTGCCGCTCCCCCGGCCCTTGCCACATACAGTAAACTCTCCGTTGTACGAACGTCGGTTTAACGAATATTTCAGAATAGCGAACTTTTTGGAAAATTCCCGGCGGTTTTCCTATGCATTCTATGCAAAAATGTTTCAATTAAACGAATTTCTGAATAGCGAATATTTCAGTTGAACAAACTTGATCAGTGGACCCAGGTTCATTTTTGAAATCAGTTCAACGAAGTTTTGCGCTGAGCAGCGCTGGCGTAGCCGATGCCCGCCGCCCCCAAATCCAGTGTTCCAAATCCGAATCCATCCCCATATTGTTTCCAGTGTTCGTCCCGAAGAAGAAGAGTCCAACGAGAAATATGCAATGGCACAGGCAGATTCAAAACCTGTAACTCTAGCCGAGGCTGTAGGATGCCTTGGAAAGTTGAGAGATTCGTGTCTCAGCAACAAGCTGTGCCAAAAGAAGTGCACAAAAACACGGACTCTCTTGACAGCTTTGTTACGTCTTGCGCTTTAAGTGCACCAGTGCAAATAAAAATTAGATTTTTTTTCAGAATGAGATAGGCAGCAACGTAACTGTTATGCTTCATTATCCATAACTCCATAAATTACATTGAACACTTTTGACTCGATGTCTGCAGTGCCCTTTGCTGTTCCATATTCTAGTGAATACTCAGCATAGTGAACTTTCAGTTAAGTGAACTATTTCCTTTGGTCCCTTGAAGTTCACACATGTGAGAGTTCACTGTATATATAGTACAATAGGCGGATTCAGAAAGGTCAGCAGTACGAAACAAACCCTTTTTAACAACCAATGCACGATCACGAACGTAAGACGTCAGACATACAACACGGTACGTTTGTGTCAGCGCCAACTACTATAAGGCGTTCGCTCGCAAATAAATGGTTTGGCCGCCGTCAGCAGCTGACCCAAATTACACAGATTTATACTTCGAAGAAACCAGTAAAAACCCGTCTGAACGTTGAAGAGGTAAAGGCTTGAACGCTAGACGCGGTGCACCCATGCGCGTCAACGCCGAGCTGCGAGTCGATTGATTTACAGCCGGTTGCGACACATTGAACGACGACAACAACGTCAGCAGCGACGCGTGCATCTCGTGACAAAGTGGGGAAGGCAGGTATAGGTGGGAGAGCAAGCCGAATTCCGTGCATCTAATTATATCCGCCGGCCAAGAAACAAAGCGGCCGTGACTGGCGTGGTCGAAAACGATTACGCGTTCAAGGGAATCACTCGGGCGAGCCGGCGCATGCTCGTGGCGTCATTGCATGCTGGCCGCTGGCGTTGTGATCGAGACTCTCTTCCCAACCAATGCGCAGTCTTCGTCAAAAGTTTCGATGGGCCTCAGTGAAACTTTTCTTGCTGTGTCACGGAGGGAGAGGGGGGCTCTGCCACGCAGCTTGTCAATAGATCCTGCCATACCCGGAATGGCTTGGAAATGTTTGACAGATGTTGCACGCTGCATTAATAATATTATGTATTGAATTCTGAGGTTTTACGTGCCAAAACCATGATTTGATTATGAGGCACACCGTAGTGGGGGACTCAGGAATAATTTGACCACCAGGGGATCTTTAAGTACACTTTCGCGAATTGTCCTTGTCCCCGGGCACGTCCAAACTAGATGGCGGGCATCCACTGCAGAAGTAGGAGCGGAGCACTTCAGACACTGGACAATATTCATCCGCCGCAGGGGCTTAGCGGCTATGTTGTTGCGCTGCTAAGCCCGAGGTCGCGGGATCAAATCCCGGCAGCGGCGGCCACATTTCGATGGGGGCGAAATGCAGAAACGCCCGTGTCCCGTGCATTGGGGGCACGTTAAAGGTGTAAAACTGAACAGTGATTAAACTGAATACAATGAAATGTGGATTATGGACAACACATTTTTAGAAGTCACTGTTGCAATATCTATATGAAACGCGCCTGCATGCTTATATTTAGTTTCATACTGGCTCTGTGCCGCGTAACCCAAGCGGGGGGGAAAAAAAAAAGTGAGTTGCTGAGGTGAGGTAGGAGATGACTTGCACTCTTCCAGTTTAAAGAGTAAACTCTGCAGAAGAACGAAGGAAACAGCTGTCGTAACGCATATATCGATGAATACCTAACGTGTACCATCCACAAAGGAGACTTGGAACGATGCACCGAGGAGTGCGATGGCGACACTGACTGGCGCCCGTTGGGCTGAGGCATGAACCCCAGCAGCTACAGAATAGGCACTGTATAGCTTAGGGTAGTTCGTGTGCTCAACTTGAAAAGCTACACACTTTCTCTATTTCGCCTCCTTTCCTGTTCTTCTTTCTTTCATTTCTTTTGTTGCGTGTTGCCGCCGCGCGTGCGATGGTGACGCTTAACGGCGGCCTCTTTGCAGTGGAGCCCTCCCTTTGTGCCGCCTGCCCCGCAGGGGCTATACCGTTTGGCCAATTACTGGCGCATTGTCGGTGTCCGGCTATTACGCCACGCAGGGGCCGTGTCTGCAGAACGCGTGCCAGGCTACCGACATAAAACGCAGCCCTTGGCCTTTCTCTCTCTCCTCTTAATATCAGAGTTGAGTCGAAGCACGACGATTTGTGTGTGCGCGCGTGTCCAAACGACAAATAGACGCTAGACACGAAGGAGATTTGCACAACAACGGCGCGTGTATACGCATCTATCCGTTGGTCACCATCGGTCTTGCTCACAATGTACTTCTCGTGCCTTTTGAAGGGGTTACTGGAATTAAAAATACACCACAGAGCAATAATTTCAGACCGAAGTGAAGGCATCGCCAATGCCTGCTCGAACAATGCAATGCGAGCGGCTAATTATAAAGCTAGATTAGGCCACATTTCCGGTGCGCCTCGAAAATGGACGTCAAACCACTTCCGGAAACCCGCCTGTTGTATGTGCACCAACTATTTGTACGTTTATTTACGAGCGATTCATTTCTGTTCAACAGGAATCGGCTGTCTTTGTTATCTATGTATTGTGCGCGTTTTCTTCTATTTGCCTGCGGGCTGCTGAAAATGCCAATATCGCAAGCGGCGCGTTAATATGGATACACTAACCACACCAAAGACATTGAGAAACGTGTTTGTGAGCCCTTTGCAGCAAATAATGACATACCAAACTGATCTAGCTTCGGCACGCGCAATGCGGTCATGAGCTTTACATGATAATGGGGACAGCTATTCCAGATGGGCGAGATCGAAACTATTTTTATAATGCTAATTATCTAAAGTAAGTGAATAAATGAAGTAATACAGTTGTTTCTGGACGCAGCTGCCCGCCGTCGCCTTGACATAAAGGGGCTAAGACGTGAATGTAACACTCAAACTCTTCTGCAGTGGATGACACCTTGGCAAATCACAAGTTGTCATCCGCCCACATTCGGTGTTCCTGCGATTTGTCTTGTAGATCGATTCGGCCTCGCTTTGCGATCTGCTAGCTTTCTGATTAGCTCAGATGGTAGAGCAACAACCACGGAAAGGCATTGGTCCCGAGTTCGATTCCCTGACCAGGACGAAATTCTCTTCAACTGCGAAGCTTTCACGCTGAAAAACCCGTATGGGTTCCCTTTGCAGCTTCGCTCTACCTTGCATGAATGACAATTTCAGCCTTTCTTGGATGACACCCTCTGTTCGAAGCACAGAGAAAAACCTTTCCTCTCGCGGTTACACATGAAATTACAGCCGAGCCGAACGCCTCACCATGCGAAGACAAACGAAGATGCCAGGAGTGACCAGCGATTGTTGATTTCGTGACACGACGCGATTACGCTGCCACGGCGAAAAGAATGCCTGTATAGAAGGTCTTGTTCCGCTTCTGCACGCGCGGTGAAAACGAGCTCACTTGTAACGTGCATGGGCTGTGGCACACGGTCTATACGAACGAATGCACGCACGCGCCGAGCGCAGCCTTGGCGGCACCGCGTAGAATGCATCGTGCGCTATGCGCCCGGACACGCAGCTTAGCTGACAAATAAACCTGACCTCGCGTGTGTTTGTATACCCGTGCGCACAAGTAAAATGAGCGGCGTGCGCAAGATGTAGCTCATGAGAGACTTCGAAAGGAGCTAAGCGCATTCTGGATGACGTCCAGGGAAGATGGTTCCTTGTGACGCATACGTCTATGTGCGCCTTTACAGAGGTGTTCTGAAGGAAACTTGCGAAATCCTGCCTCTTCTGCAATTCATCGAAGTGTCTGCACACTGGTTCAAGTCAAATGAGACCAAATAACGCTAGTTGGGCTTGTGGTTCGACGAAAAGGCCATGGGCAGTATAACGTTAAACTATTCAGTTTTGACTTTTGTTGCGATCTCCTGGCGTCAAATTTACGTAACCGCCAACGCAAGCTTCGGGCGGTCAGGGCGCATTAGGACAGAGCGCATTAAATGAAAAGGAAAGCAATGAATGATCACTGATTCCCGGTGTATATAGGTTATAGCGGTAGCGAAGTCTGGTCGAGTCGTAAGTATTAGATCGCGAATGCTAGTACTGTTATTGGATGTCCTGGTCGGCAACGTTACTAATAGAGTTAAAGAAAAAAAGCCGGCAGATCCCACGCCCTGTGGGAACTGATGTTATGCGCAGCAGTGTGCGGGGAGCCTACCAAGTTAACGAAATGACCATGAGAGCACCAAGACGTAGGCGGCTGTTTCATGACCTACATGACACGCGTGTCATGACATTCATGACATGAGTCCTCAGGAGTCATTTTAACTACGATTAAGAGACCTTAAGGCGAAAGCCTTAGTCATGCTCATGACTATGACTTCGACCATCAAACTTAAGCCTTTTCCTTCACTTAGTACCCCATCCGAATCCCCTCTATCGGTTTTTGAGTGTTCATCTTTTTGGCCGAGTCATTGTCACTTTTGCTGAGTCATAGTCATGACTGTGACTTCTACCACCATCCTTTAGTGTTTCCTTCACTTAGTAACCCGTCAGAACCCACTTAAGTGGCTTTTGAGTGTAAATCGTTTTTCGCCGAGTCATTGTCCTTTTTGCTGAGTCACGGCCAATTTTGGTACATACCAAGTTAACGAAACGACCATGAGAGCACAAAGACGTAGGTGGCAGATAGATAGATAGATAGATAGATAGATAGATAGATAGATAGATAGATAGATAGATAGATAGATAGATAGATAGATAGATAGATAGATAGATAGATAGATAGATAGATAGATAGATAGATAGATAGATAGATAGATAGATAGATAGATAGATAGATAGATAGATAGATAGATAGATAGATAGATATGACCGCTAGCACCATCCATTAGTGTTTCCTTCACTTAGTACCCACGTCCGAACCCATGCAGTAGTTTTTGACTGTTAATATTTTTTCGCTGAGTCATTGTCATTTTTGCTGAGTCATGCTCATGACTATGACTTCTACCATTATCATTTAGTGTTTCCTTCACTTAGTAAGTCAGTACCGACGTCGGAACCTATTTCAGTAGCTTTTGAGTGTTAATCTTTTTTCGCCGAGTCATTGTCATTTTTGCTGAGTCATGGTCATGACTATGACTTCTACCACCATCATTTAGTGTTTCCTTCACTTAGTGCCTACGTCCGAACCCATTCCAGTTGTTTTTGAGTGGTAATATTTTTTTCGCAGAGTCATTGTCATTTTTGTTGAGTCATGCTCATGAATATGACTTCTACCATCATCCTTTAGTGTTTCCTTCACTTAGTACCCATGTCTGAACCCATTTCAGCGATTTTTGGTTGTTCATCTGTTTTCCCGGAGTCACTGTCATGACCTACATGACACGCATGTAATGACATGTATGTCATGACCTATCATGTATGTTCGTCATACACTCTTGTCTTACTGTGCCAATTTTGGTACATACCAAGTTAACGAAACGACCATGAGAGCACAAAGACGTAGGTGGCAGATAGATAGATAGATAGATAGATAGATAGATAGATAGATAGATAGATAGATAGATAGATAGATAGATAGATAGATAGATAGATAGATAGATAGATAGATAGATAGATAGATAGATAGATAGATAGATAGATAGATAGATAGATAGATAGATAGATAGATAGATAGATAGATAGATAGATAGATAGATAGATAGATAGATAGATAGATAGATAGATAGATAGATAGATAGATAGATACTGTCAAAGTGGCAAATGCTTCGCCTTTAAAAAGTGAGCATAAGAAATGCACGAGGTTGTGGCGAAGACGGCAATGAATAAGGCTTGTTTGCGTTCCATGTTATACTCGGAAAGTTGAAATCTAGTAGAAACAAAGGATATGAAGGAAATCGTGTACAAAATATATTAATTGCATCATGCAGTTCATCGATGAATGTTGAAGGTGAGGAGGGAGAGCGATAGCGTATACCTGATATAATCTTGTGGTAGCGAATGGTTACTATGGCCCAGGCTAATTCGAGTTCAATGTTCATATGAACATATGAAGAAGGAATGTCCTTTGAAACGGCAAGAAGGACGCCTCCTCCCCTACACATGGTGCGATCACAACGGTATATGTGAAAGCGGTTCGCGTCGACAAAGATTTCATGATCACGGACATGCGCGTGGAACCATGTTTCCGTTAAAGCAACTATATTTGCGCTGCGTGTGTCAGTAGCTGATGATAAAGAATTATACTTGTTTAGTACACTTCTAACGTTAGAAAAAAGAACTGATACCTGAGGACAGATTTGCGGCCACCTCCCCTCACGCGTCCACATATATGTGGACGTGCTAGCCGACGAAGCATAGACAAGATGGGCATGATCGATGCGTTTATTAACCTCTAGAACTTGATCGCAGTCTTGAAGATACATGTAACATTTGTTATTAATGAGTAATTTGTTGTAACGTAACATAAATTGCGGTAAACCAGGCTAAGCTTTCTCAAAGTCAAAAAGTTTTTTACGAGCCTGCAGTGTTGCGATTGAAAAGTCTTCGCTGACTGTGATGTTCTTATCGTTTAGTTGATTACACAGTGACAGTACTTTCTCTTTTATTTTGAAATTAGTAAACTTGGCTAGAATGGGGCCACACTTACTAGGTTAAAAGTTACCTAAACGGTGCGCCCTTTGAAATGATTCACTAGGGAAACCTGTCGAAAACAACAGCTATGAAATTTGTTCATTTTACTTCGGTTTCCTGCCCGGTTTCTTTCAAATCTGGAACCCCGTGAAAGTTTAAATTGTCCCATCACGATCTGTCCTCTAGGTCGGTTAATCTAGATTGCACCTGATTATTCTCATCGGTTAGTTTTTCCACAGATTTTTGCATACTTGTTAGTTCTTCTGTCGTGTGATCGAGCTATTTAGATTTTTCTTCTAATTCGTCAAGCCGCTTCCGGATGCCACTAATTTTTGCGTGAATGCTTTTTTGTCCGGGTTTAACTGCTTTAACGTCAGCGGCAAGGTCAGACTGACTTTTAGAGATCTGTAAGAAACGAGAGTACGTCTTTCAACATGCTGAATAAAACGTTCATTTGTTCGGCAGGATTTTCGAGTAAGTCATTCAAGTCTTGTGACACTGTGGTACGGGTGTTAGGTCCAGGGTTCGTTTCAATGTCACCTGAACACGGCAATATATATGCCAATGAAAAACATTCGCTCAAAGTATCGCACTGCCCCCGTGGGCACGGGAACAGCAGTAGAAAGCGGTTGTTAGATTTTTTAGCGTATAGTGAAGGTTGTGTACACACCTGCATGGTGAATAAGTAGTGGCTTAGAGCGGTGCAAGAACCACTGTTACCATGCCCACTGAATCTGATGTCCAGGCGTTCGTTGTTAACTGTCGGTGGCAGTTTCTGTTGTTGACGAAGGGGCTGGTCAGTTTTCGAACAGTACCCAGGGGGCGTCAATACTCGGCGTGTGTTGATCGAGTGCGAAAGAGGATTAAGGTGGATTATGCTGCATTGAGGTATATTCGGGTGGATTAGAGTGCAATCGGGAAATCTGCGGAGTACAATCAACCTCTCTATATGGCTCTCATAGATTGTGAAAAGGCATTTGATTCAGTAGAGATACCAGCAGTTATAGAGGCATTGCGCAATCAAGGAGTACAGGAGGCATACGTGAATATCTTAGCAAACATCTACAAGGATTCCACAGCTACCTTGGTTCTCCACAAGAAAAGTAGAAAGTTACCTATCAAGAAAGGGGCAGGCAAGGAGACACAATCTCTGCAATGCTATTCACTGCATGCTTAGAAGTATTCAAGCTCTTAGACTGGGAAGGCTTAGGAGTGAGGATCAACGACGAATATCTCAGCAACCTTCGATTTGCAGATGACATTGTCCTATTCAGCAACAATGGAGACGAATTACAGCAAATGATTGAGGACCTTAATCGAGAAAGTGTAAGAATTGGGTTGAAGATGAATATGCAGAAGACAAAGATAATGTTCAATAGCCTGGCAAGGAAACAAGAATTCAGGATCGCCAGTCAGCCTCTAGAGTCTGTAAAGGAGTACGTTTATCTAGGTCAACTACTCACAGGGGACACTGATCACGAGAAAGAAATTTACAGAATAAAATTGGGTTGGAGTGCATACGGCAGGCATTGCCAAATCCTGACTGGGAGCTTACCACTGTCGTTGAAAAGAAAAGTGTACAATCATTGCATTCTACCGGTGCTAACATATGGGGCAGAAACTTGGAGGTTAACAAAGAAGCTCGAGAACAAGTTAAGGACCGCACAAAGAGCGATGGAACGAAAAATCTTAGGAGTAACGTTAAGAGACAGGAAGAGAGCGGTGTGGATCAGAGAACAAACGGGGGTAGACGATATTCTAGTTGACATTAAGCGGAAGAAATGGAGCTGGGCAGGCCATGTAATGCGTAGGATGGATAACCGGTGGACCATTAGGGTTACAGAATGGATACCAAGAGAAGGCAAGCGCAGTCGAGGTCGGCAGAAAACCAGATGGGATGATGAAGTCAGGAAATTTGCAGGCGCAAGTTGGGATACGCTAGCGCAAGACAGGGGTAATTGGAGATGGCAGGGAGAGGCCTTTGTCCTGCAGTGGACATAAAATATAGGCTGATGATGATGAGAGTGCATTATGGTGGACTAAGGTGGATTAGGGTGGATTAAAGTTGATTAAGGTGGATTAAGGTCGATTAAAGAGAATGAAGGAGGTTTAAGGTTGATTAGGGTGGATTAATGTCGATTAAGCAGGATTAGGGTGGATTAAGGGGGATTAAGGTACTTTATGGTGGGTTAGGGAGGATTCAGGAGGATTACTGTGAATTACAGTTGCTTTACAAGGCTTTAGCCTTCGCGTCTTTTAGGTAATAGCATAAGGCCTCCTTGGACTTTTGTTGACAGGGATGGCGCCGCCACCTGGGAGCGGTGAAGCGAAGTACTGTATCGTGACACTAACGAGCGCCGACAGGGAGCGCTACGGTAGTCACAGTCCCGCGGAGGTTCCAACGCGGTATAGCCGCAAATGGTTTGTCTTTCGCGTCAGATTAGCCTGTGGCACTTCGTCACTTACGGAGTGCAGCTTCAACATGCATCAGCAGTGCTTACACGCCGGCTACTGCTTCGCTTGCAATGACAAGAACTAAGAAAAACGCTACGCTAAGCGGAGCAGAGAGGCAATGGCGTCGACGGGCGAATCTCGCTTTGGTCCGGCGAGAGACACGCCACCGTGAAGCAGAACGCCTTCGTGCGTTCGCGGTGCGCGCGGCGAAATTTGCCACTCACATTCCTAAAGCTGAGCGCGTCGCAACTCAACTGGCTGCCCAAGACACTGTGGAGTCGGACCAAAATGCTCGTAACGTCGCTGAAGCCACTCGCCAAGAGGACGCTGCGCGCTAAGCAAACCGTTGCCGGGCCGCAAATCATGCGCCTTTCGCTGCAACAGACCGTGAGTTCACGAAGAAAGCATTCAACAGCTTCTGTGAAGACACGTTTCACTTTCGTGTCAGTGGCGCACCGACGGGGGGGGGGGGGTTCGGGGGTTGTAAGCCCCCCCTGAGGCCGAGTTAACCATCCCCCCCCCCCTCCCCGCGCATCCAGTCCCACCAGTCCAACGTGTACCTTCAGTGCTGTGTTCACATTGTCATTACAATTCAGGAGGTGGCTTGAGGTCAAATTTTCCTGATTAACAAAAAAGACTCTATCACTGTGTTGTATTTATTCATTCACTCGTAAACTACTTTGAGTAAAACGCTGAAGAAATAAACATCGTCGTTATTATTATAATTATTAGGCAGTTGGAGTTCCGCCCTTAGGCTTTCGCCCGGGGCAGTCGCTCAATATATGTGTCAGGTCCGCCTTATGGAAGTCGCAGTTTTTGCATTTAGGTGAGAAGCAGCCCGGATGTATTTGTGAATACTTGTAAGGGTTGGCAAATGAGCCAGTCTGCAACTGTCTCGAGGCCACCTATTGCAGTTTATCCAATTATTTATGTGGAGGGGGGTATTTTTTGTCTACCGTCGTGGTATTGCATATTAATTTCGTGGAACGTCACGAAGCGATCCCTCGCTGAACCCAGGTCGAGACCTCCCACCGCCCGGCTGACGAACCCTCGGGGATAATTGTGGCCAGCCTCATTTCCTGGATGTGAGGAATGTGCCGGGACCCAGATGATTTGAATCTGGCCCAACAAACATTCTGGGTGATATGATCGAGAACGGTTACTGAAGTTGCACGCTATAGCAGCAACGACGTGGAACAATTTTTCCGACTGTCCCCTAACCATGCCTCTCAGACTACTTGTTTACTTCGGCTAAAGAAGTACTGTCCGGCTAATCATAACGAAGAGCTCAAATGCGGTTTTCCATGGTATCATTACATTTTTCTTTAACGTTATTGAATACGCATTTTTGGTCACAGACACGTGTGCGTCGGCATTCGGTCATGTACCGCGCACTCACGCGCTTGCTGTTTGCTTGTTTCCGGGATGCAGTGTTTCAGGACGTGAACGTGATGCTGTTCGTCGGCTTCGGATTCTTGATGACGTTTCTCAAGCGCTACGGCTACGGTGCCGTGGGCTTCACGCTGCTCATCGCCGCGCTCAGCATCCAGTGGGCGGCGATCGTGCGCGGCGTCTGGCACGCCCAAAAAGGATGGATCGTCGTCGACGTGCTCAGGTATAAGCCAACGCTGCATCGTTGGGAACCATTTTACTGAATGTGAAAACACGTTACTATGCTAAGAGAGAAATGACAATTTTGCTAGTCTTAAGAGTGGAATGGTCGGCTGGATGACTCTAGGTAGCCGCTCCACGCTCGGGTTGGCGATGGAGAGAGACAGCTGACGATGAGTTACTACAGTGAGCGTCAGTGATGTGTACATTGTGTAATGGACACGCTTTGTGCAGTGTGCGACTTACGTCCGTGCACAGAGGTTCATAGCCGAGAGACATGTCACACTCGCGTGCTACGCCGCCTGCGCATGTAACGATACTATTCTACAATTAATGCCATTAACGCCTCCGATACATGTAAGTAAGTTAGTATTCGAGCACAACCTAATAATATAAATTTTATTGGGAATACTTCAATAGTGCGATCGTATGGAAGGCTCCAGTGCAACTTGTGCACCTTCTTTTAAAAATAAGTTGGGACATCGTAGACGCCTACGACGGCATATTGTTGGTATATGTCGCGAATAAATTAACATGCTGCTATAATCAGTTTAGTCGGCTTGTTAGCATCAGCTGCACAGATATTTTCTTTATATTTGTTCTAAAGTAGAGGCGTTTTTAATGTAGAAAGTGAAACGTTGCTAGGAGGAGAACCTTCCGAGTTCGGTTTGTGACCCTTAACAGGAGGAACGGGAACATATAAATATAGGGAAGAACGTAGATAACGCGTACAGATTAGAAACACCCACCTCCTCCCGACGCAACAGGAGACACCAGGCTACATTTTAGGTGGTTATTTCCTCCAGGCTCTCAAAGGTGGCCGCGAAGTATACAGAAAGGACATACCTACGCGCTAGCACGCTCGGACTGAAACGCTTTTGACCGTGCTCTCTGCCCGGTTGATGCCCCGCTTGGATCAGTATATATTCGAGCAGTGAGTAGTATTGATGTCGCGTTTTTTTATACGCGATAATGCTTGCATTGTAGTACACTTGTGCTTCATCGAAAAAGAGGAGCAGCATAACATGGATCGGGGTAACCAAACGTCATGCCAAGAGAACGCAAGTGAAGTTGGGACGAGAGCAAGCGTTGATCTATAGACACGTGAGCCATATATCAGATCTGCGGCACAGAAGAAATCCCGCAAACTGTATTTGTTTGGTATCTACAATAGCTAATATAATGGAAGCGAAATGTCACTTACGGTACATCCATTAACTCTCCCGGCGAACGCTTGTCAGGGCCGATCGAGTCGTGGCCAAGTGCAACAACTTGTGCTGTATCGTATTTCGCAAGACCGCATGCCGCAAAGGGTCTTCGACATCCACCACGGCGAATCTACGCAAAGACGCTGTAGCCTGCTCGTTTATAATATCGGTATTTGAGAATTTCATTATTCATTGCTCATTAGTCATTCAGTATGATTGTAAACCTTTAACAGAAAGTATATTAGCTAGAATATTCCCCACGATTTGCGCCACCTTCACCAAATATATTCGAGACATATCTAAGCATGGTAGGAACTCTTTACAGTAAGTTTCCACGACTTACTCCCAAATCCCAATCAAACGGCCGCATCGTGATAAGCGCCGTTTTCCTCACGCTATCAGCTAATTTGTATTTTCATTAGCATGGATTATGTAGTTCTCCTGCTAGGCACGAGGTCGCGTGTTCGAATCCCGGCCACGGCGGCTGCATTTCGATGAGGGCGAAATGCAAGAATGCTCGCGTATACTATGTCTATGCGCAGGTTAAAGAACATCAGGTGGGTCAAAATAAACCCGGAGCCCTCCGCTACAGCGTCCCTCATAAGTTGTACACCGCCTATCAGTTTCGAGACGCTAAACCCCAAAATGTACTCTCGTAAATTTTCTTAGTCGAAGTGTATCGGGACATCTGTGCAGATCTGTCACTTAACCATATCTTGTTTTAGAGCCCTGCATTCACAGGGCCGCTGAGCAAAGAAGCAAACGACGGTGCAGAAAGGAGAGGAGCGCACGCTTAGGAACGACAAATTACGGGGAGGCTTCTGACGCACAATTACAAACCTTGCGCGCAAGCACACGGGCTGTCGTCCACGATTCGCCGTTTTATAATTGATTTGTTCCTCGAATTTGACCAAAGTCCTCGAACGTACGCGCATGTGCTTGGGGTGGTGAGACCGAACGGTGCAGCCGCGACGCGAGTCTTGCCGATCGAAATATCGCGCAGCCATCGATCACCGGGCATCGTTAGCTGGGCTAAGCGACGCAGCCGGAGCGCGCATGGGTCAACCACGGGGGCCACGAGACCTTTCGTGCGACGACGCCATCTCCCTCGGGACCCGTCAGACCTTTTCTTCAACCGTCACCCCCAACGACGGGGCACCCTGGGCATCGAAAGATGGAATTTTCTCATTACACTGGACTGCCAGCGAAAATCACTTTGGAAGCAAACTGAACCTTGAACTCTTATCGACAGAGGAGTGTAAAAAAATGAGTGCTCTAATTTTGTTCCTTTAGAGAGATAAAGAAACAAGTGTTTAACTAATAATAACTGCGGAGGTTAGCCTATGGCATGCTACTGCACGTGTATTAGATCGTGAGTAATGAAAGAAGGATAGTGAGAGAAAAGAAAAACCGAGGCACAAAAGCCCTGAACATTCGGGGCTCCATACAGTGAAGAGCAGGCATGGCTTGCGCCCCTTCCAGGGGCAGTGGCTGGCCTGTTACGTTTCCTTCTTGCCTAATGTCTTTTTTGTGTCTACAAACTTTATAATAATAATAATAATAATAATAATAATAATAATAATAATAATAATAATAATAATAATAATAATAATAATAATAATAATAATAATAATTGGCACCAATAAGCGCAGGGGAGGTGTTAGGGAGATTGGGTACACTCCCGAAGTTCATGTCAGGAGTAACAATTTTTGTTGCGGTTATCTCAGCATATATGTGTTTCAGCTAATGTATGTATATACAGTATACAATGTGGAAGAAAAGAAAAACAACAAAAGAACCTTTTTAGTTTCAACTAATCTCTTTTCGGTACCTTCATTGAAAAGAAAGCACTCTACGTATAGTTTCAAGAACGGCATTAAGTAGGTATCAAAGAGATGCGAGGAACTCCTGGTCATTCTTCTTCTTCTTTATGGGGTTTTACGTGTCAAAACCAGTTCTGATTCTGAGGCACGCCGTAGTGGAGGGATTCGTATTAATTCCGACCACCTGGGGTTTTTTAACATGCACTACAACGCAAGCACACGGGCATTTTTTTGTATTTCGCATCCATGGAATGTTTTGTATTTCGCCACGACCGGGATTCGATCCCGCGACCTCGTGCTCAGTAGCGCGTACTCCTGGGCGTACTCGTGGTCAGATAAGGACTTCTTTGAACTAGGTACTTGGTAAAGCTCGTAAGAATAATTATCTTATAAACATGCCGTATCTTGTTCGTTTCCTTTCTGTTCTTCTAGCAGGAAGGGGGGGGGGGGGGGTGCAGTTCCTGGGAAGGAGATAGCAATCGAATAGCTGGGGAAGGCTCAACCTCTTCACAGAAGACGACTTTGAACGAAGCAACACCCATATCTTTCTCTTTACTATTTAGATGAAGAGTTCTTTTCTTTCATTTCTTACTTTTTTACTATAGAGTGCAGGGTCCTTGGCCTCGACAGACGTCTATCCAGCAGGCTTTTCAAGCCCTGCTCCCTTCAGAAGGAACAAAAACGAGAAAAAAGAATCTTTCTTAAAAAAAAAAAGACTGTCATCGCATGCTAGCAAGAACTCTCCTCTTTATTTCATCTCCAGTTCAGCTTTTCATCATTGTATTCCCATTCCTCTGCGTAGGGTATCAAACCAAGTTACTTCTCTACATTTCTCTTACTCTTTCTTTTTTTTCTGTATCACTTCTGTAACTAAAAAAAAAAACATTATGCATGATACAGAGTGTAAAATCGAAGCGTGCATCACCAGACACGCATCTTAACCCAGTAATGTCCAACTTATCAGATATACGATGTTTTCATCCCTCGAAATTCTGGTTTAAGCGCCGGAAACGTATATAACGCATAGCCTATAATAGAATTTTTTATACGCTGGAGCAAGTTTTCAGTTGTAGATGGTTCCGCAAACAATTACTAACAAATACTTACAATACTAATAAGGTTATGACTAGATTAACATTTCATTGGCCTGTTTTTTTTGTGTTCAAATGTACTCTCCATGGCCAAAAATAAAGTTGCATCATTTGTTCTGACTTTCGTTGATGTGGAACTGCGTTTGGACATTTCAGAGTTAAACGCAGCAAGTTGCAGGGTTAGACATAAGCCCTTTGATACTTTCATGGACAGCTTGATATTGTATTTTAGTGCGGAAACTTTTTCACACGGACACAGGAAGGAACACACACAAGCGGGTCTTGGGATTATGGTCACGTTCTTCTCGCAATCAATTGTTGATAGCTTGCACCTCGTGTGTGTTATACGTGTTCCCTCTTTTGTCCATGTTGTTTGCGCGCAATGCTACACGTTCTTAATGGAAAACCAACAAGCCCAAGTGAAAACCCTACTCCGTTGTTTGTCGTCTTGCTCCTTTTCAGCCACCAAATTTCCACTCGCCTCTTACTAATCTCCATTGCAGTCATGTTTTCTTTCCCCCTTGCTATCACTGAACCCAAGGTCTTCAAGGCCAGAGGAGCCTAAACTGACCGCTGGGCAGATATCTCCACTTTCTAATAAAACAAGTTCCATCGTTTCCCTACCTTTACCGCAGCAAACACATGCTTCTTCTTCCTTGTTGTACCTCGCTGTATAAGTACGCGTTCTAAGGCATCCTGATCTCGCATAACGACTCAATTATGTGCGGCGCAGCCTGGTGGGCGCCGAATTCGCGGCAGCCAGCGTGCTCATCTCGTTCGGCGCCGTGCTGGGAAAGACGAGCCCACTGCAGCTGGTCGTCATGGCCGCCGTCGAAGTGGTGCTCTTCGCCTGCAGCGAGCACTTGGGCGTTGACCTGCTCAAGGTATGCGCACCGTCACCATACTACATTCACTTCCGAATTTATGCTGGCGCATCCGGCTTCATGTCTTGTATGTACTTATACGTTATATGCACAGCGTTTCGCATGCGTGACACCGACTGGGGGGGGGGGGGGGGGGGCACACTGTAGGTATCCACGTAGTGGACATGTCCATTTCGTCTGCTGCTAAAGTGCTTGCTCATTATTGTCTGGGGGAGCCTGTCTCCTTTTCACACATACCCCAGCCCAGCCAATCAGAACTTCAGCAGCAAACGAAATGGACATGTCTACTAGGTGGACACTTACAGAATATCCTCCCCCCCCCCCCCCCCCCCATGCCTAAAGATATGCTGTATACTTTCTCTACAGTGTACAGTCTAACGCAGAAGTTTACGGGATGCGGTTTCCCCTGCAAATATTAATTATTGCACTGTTAAGGCATGGCAATTGTAATTTAATGAATCACTGTGTAGGTGGCAAAGGCTACTACATTCTGGAACATTTAATTTGAGGCAGTGTAACCACGCTTCACGAAGAATTCAGCTTCTTGACAGATTTTGCGTCCCGTAAACGTTTGCGCTTGACGTTACATTCAGTAGAGTACGCACATTGTGTATCAGTTCGTGTACTTGAAATTTTATACTTCGTCTCCATACACCTACTCTGCACTTGGACTGTGTAGAGCATAGCGTGTCTTCGTTTGATTCTTACATTATTTTCTTTCTCCCATACGTGATTTCTTTCACTGCAAATAGCTGCCTTTCTCTGAAAGTCCAAAAGTTTTGATGTAGCCGATTCTGATTGAAAAAGCCAACATGTTCATTAGTGGATGCCTACTCTTCTGTTCCTCGCTCGAGTTGTTTATTTAGTATTCTGGTAGTAGTTCATGAACTAAAGAAGTGCACTATACGAACGATATAGTCAGCGGAAAGTCAAAAACAATAAATCGAGGGTATCACGACTCAGAGCTGTAATTTTGTATAGATACGGGTCTTCGGGTTATGATGCCTGCGAGATAAGTTCAGCTTGTCGCAGAAAGTATTGTTGGTTATCGCCTACAGCTTGTATCTTCCTAGTCCTATGTCTCGGATCACGTGCGCCACAGGCTGGGTGTCACCGTCCCTCGCTCAATACAATAGTCATGAAAATATTTCAAGTTTAAAAACATCCTAACATACCCTTCCCAAAGATACAGATGCTTCGGTCTGGAAGTGCTTAGTCTACAATACAGCTAAATAAGTTAGATTTCCTCTGACCTAATGATATACAGTTGACACCCAAAGAAAATTCGAATATTTCCCGCCGGCGATATTCTAAAGACTACGCCTGTGGCCATCCCAGGTAAACAAGACACTGGACGTTGTAACCACTGAGCTATCGTTCCACCACAGGCGCTAGCACGTCGTGCTGGTTGGCTTTGAGAGCTCTGAGACAACAGTAAACAGAAACCTCTTAAGCCCACTTGACGGCGACCGCAGGCTGCCTATCGTGAACTGGAAGTGCTTGATAAGAAATATGCGGAAGTATACAGTCTGGAGAAGCAATCGCTGATATCTTGGTGGTGCGAGTCAAGAAAGACGGGACAGCACACCCGCCAGTCAGGACAGCCGATTTAGTCATGGCAAGGAACGAAGTGGCGAGAGCAGTGAACTTGTTACATATGAGCTCGACGAAATACGTATCCTTGAACGGATATTTAAAGGCCACATCGGTGCTTGTAACTTGTCGAATTCTCCAATGGCATCCTCGATTCCAAACTGCCCACCCAGTTTCGCTTCATACATTTTGCAAAAAAAAAAAAAAAAAAGTTCATTACAGGAGCAGAGCACGGCAAATATTCTTTTATTTACTCTAAGCTATCGCACTCCCTATAAATAGACATATACGAAAGCTCCCCTACGACACGGTTAGGTGCAACCACACTCTGGCATAATGACGTGGCCGACGTGCTAGTCAAAGCAAGAAAGCAGAAAAACCTCTGTTGCTTCAAGAACAGCCTTTTTTTTCTCTCTCTCTCTTCTAAGGCTCATCCACACTAGAGGAAAATCTGTATTTACTGTATATGCTCCCTTTAGGGGCCCACTAAAGCGAGCCTATACTATGGTCGCTAGAAGAAGCAGTGTGACGGGTGCCGTATGCGCGCCGTGGGAGAGGAGTGCGCAAAATGCGATGAAAATTTTGACCGCCGCTAGGACTTCTCTGGAGCGCTGTCGTCATCGGGAGCGCGTAGGGTCCCCAGCGCTGCGGCCGTGAACACATTGAGCCAGCGCGGTAGCGCGCAATGTTTAAACGGTATTCTAGAAGTGCACTGTTTACTGAACGCGTTACTTCGTTGTGTGAGCTTCAGAGAAGTGGGATGTAGCAGCGCCATGCCTTCGAAAGCAGACACGTGTTTTGAACGTGGCTGAAAAATAGGCACAAATTTTGCGCGCTAGAAAATAAAGCGTCGTTTTTTAAAGCGTAAGCTTTCTTTGGCGAGCTTCCCAGCCCTGTCACGCGAAACGTGTAATGCCTTGCATCTGCACAAAAATGCGTAATTTGCAAAGTTAAGGCATTTAATCGTTATGATAGTGTAAATGCAGATGATTGGTAGCTTTTTTAAGCGATAAGGAACAATTTAAAGTAAAAAATAATAATTATAGAATACCCATAGAGATACATAGAGCTCCTTAGAAAATGCATGGAGAAGCTTATGTAAGGGTGGGCCAACTGAAATTTGCGGGTGAGTCAACTTCAAATTTGGAGGTGGGCCAAATTAAATTTGGGGTGGGCCAACTTAAATTTGCAAGTGGGTCAGCTTGAAATTTGCGGATGAGCCAACATGAAGTGTGGGGTGGGCATACTTAAATTAGGGGGTGGGTCAACTTGAAATTTGGGTGAGGATCAACTTAAGTTTGGGAATGGGCCATATTGAAATCTGGGGTGGACCAACTCGAAATTTGGGGGTGGACCAACTTGAAATTTGGCTGTGGGCCTACTTGAAGATTTCGGAGTGGCCCAATGTCCATTTGAACGCTGCTGAGCGTCGTTCGAGTTATGAACTCCTTGCGGGCAAGCGAGCGCGTTGAGACACTTGGCGCGTTTTCCTTTTGGGCCTTAGCGAGGCGAGAGCTTGTGTGTACAAGGAATGCGCGCATAACACAGGCTAGCGAGAGTGACAGCGAGGCTGACATGCCACCGCGGCATGTGTAAACTGGTGCTGTTGACTTTCAGAGATTTTCATGTTACCCGCCACGATCGCATATAGTTGCTACGGCCTTGCGCAGCTGAGCTCGAGGTCGCGAGTTCGACTCCGGCACGGTGACCACGCTCCGATGGAGGCGGAATGCAAAAACGTTCATGTACAATGCATTGGGTGCACGTTAAAGAATCGCAGGTGGCCTACTTAATACGGAGCCCCCGCTACAATTAACGTACCCGACGTAATTGGGTCGTGGTTTTGGCACGTAAGACCACATAATTCAATTTTCAATTACAACATTCCATATCACGGCATGCTGTTCATGGCAAAAATTAATTAGAGCACTGCGAAGGCGAGCAACAGTGCAGATGCACTGACACCGATTATTCCGGAAAAGGTTTTGTGGTATATATCGCACAGGAGCGTGACAAATGAAATGAACTGGGCACTATAACACAACAGAGAACACGAAAAAAAATTAACACGCACTCAAGAAAAAAAAATGTAAAATGGTCAAACCACGCAGCCATCACTTAATTGCATAATCTATGGCGAATAATTCTATTTCTGTGAGAGAGCTATTCAGGGCTGATTGAGACAACTTGAGCTTGCCTTTTCTTATGTAATACGCTTATTTGGCTCGTCAGTTGGCCTAGGTGGTGCAGAATATTTCTCACAAAGCAATGCCAGATGCGAGATTGAAGCTACGAAATTCTTTAGTTGTGGATGACGCGATTGCAGTGTAGGGTTCAACTAAAACAGGAATAACAGCGTTTTATCCAGTGCTCAGCTTTACTCTATCCGACGCGTGCAGTGACGTGTGTCACTGCACGCGTCTGCACCATGCATGTCAGATATTCTCGACGTCAGTCACCGACATATGAAAAATACGACGCGCTCCCGGCTGTCACATTTGCGCCGCTTCTCGCTCTTTTCGCACGCACATGCAAGGCTTGGCGAATGGATAAATGCACGTACGTGCACAATGAATGCGAAAATTATAAATTCGCAAAGAAAAGGCGAAAAGGTAGCACGCATTCCACTGTGGGTGCGTCTATACGTATGCACCGCTGCATCGGCTGAACGCGCTCCCGGCGCACACAGCGCCCCCTAAGAGGGTCGCCACGTTTCATTGCCATTTTGTGCAGCTCCTCGATCATGCCCGTCACACTGCCCCTTCTAGCCGCAATACCCATACCCTCCTGAGACCCGCACACAACTATGGGGCATAATCGTTCTTCAAGGTGGTTTTCATTGTCTACTGCTATGTTATGAACTTGAAACACAGTTTTTTTTTTTTTTTTTTGCCACGGTTAAAGACGCCAAAAGCTGCGTCTCCATGTACATGAAAAAAATAACTATCTTCATCATCTCCTCATGTTTGCTGTGGTAAAAACTGCAGCTCAGTGATTAAATGCCGAGATGAAGATGCAACTACGTGTAGTATACGTATTGCCATGTTGCTGCCGCGCCCGGTGTTTTCTCGCAATCTCAGAGACTTCGAAACACACCTCGAGATTCATTTCGGCCGTCTGGGATGACACAGAGGTCTAGAACAATTCATTGCCAAATTTCTCGAAAGCGGATGACAAGAATATGAGTAAATCACTTCTTTACAGTTACACATGCACTGTACTTCTTACCCAGAGTGAATAATTTGCATAATCACTTCCGAGTGAATTTCGAAAAAAAGAAAACTGTCGACCCTTCCCCTACCGGAAAATGGGGGTAAGCGAAGCTTGTCTTGGATGCACCTTGTGTTTGATGGTTATGTTTCTTGTGAGTAACTTGACCGTGACCAAGGGAAGGTCAGGCGATCTGTTCGGCGTTGGCGGAGTGCCGCAGCTTCAGCGCTCGGATCGGCCCCGTCGACGACGCGCACTTTCACGGGCGATCTCCCGTCGGCACTCGGCGAAAGCTGCCTGTTGTTCGGAGGTACTTACACGCACAATGCGCGGCCGTCCCATCGGTTTTCCGAGACTGCACTGAACGTAGTAAGTGGTTCGTATGGAAAGGGAAAGGTTAGCGCCATCTTCTGCAGCCCTTGAGGGACCGAGGCGGGCGCAGCGCGCGCGGAACCCTTTCCAGGCCTTTTCCTCCCCGGCGGAATCGAAACGGCTCTGATTGGCTGCGCACGTGCGTGAGAGCGCACCTACGCAGCTGGCACCGTGCCTAATGATTCACGCTCCGGTGCCGGCAAGCCGCCGCTGGAGCCGGAGTTAGCGTTACATCGCCGGCGCAGGCTAGCGTATACAAGCTCCGCTTGAAAAGTTGAACGCTATGTGCAATGTATTGTACAAAGGGTCTTAAGACGATGCAGTACTCTAGGAAAAAGCGCACGCGGCCCGCCGCTGGCGGTAAAACACTGCTGCGGCAGCGCGTCCGCACCGACTGGAGGTGCGCCACTGAGGCACTCACGTGACAGCGTGAAAATCTGGCCACCTCTCTTTTTCTCTGCTTGAAGGTGCGAGATTTTGTGCACTTTTTGCCTTCGTCTGCTGACAGCTCGGCGCTGTGTTTACGTTTACGACGCCTTTGTCGCTGTGAGCATGATCATGCTGGTGTGCTCCCTTCCGTTGTGGCGTCGCCGCGTTCAAAAGACAAGGAGGAGGTACCGGGCGTGGCCTCCGTGTACTTGTCTTGGCGTACAGAATCGGATATTGGCGCACTATCAAAAAGCATTTCCATCAGGACGTGTCGGTTTGACCTCATCCTGTTAAAAACAATCACAAACCAAGCCAACCAAAACGGGCGCGAGCGAGAGCTACATGATGCCAGCAGATGCGAGTGCGAATCGAGCGGTTGAGCCGCTCCGCATGACACCAATTTTCCCCGTGCTCCTCACTGAAGAGGACGCTTTGATTGGTCTCCTCTGTCAGCGGCATGCAGTAAGCCCCAAAATATAGGTCCACGACTGATCCCTCCCTCTCTCGGCAAGAAGCAGCAGCCTCGTGGCAGCTTCCGCGGCGCGCCACGTGCGTTTTTTTCACTAGTGCGCGGGATGCTAATGGTTTCATTTTGAGGCTTTGTTATCATCGTTGCCAAAACTTCCATTTGTTGTTGTTGTTGTTTTACAACGAAGCTGTTAAGGGCTAGTTCCCCCAGGGCCGTGTCCGCGTGTAGAAAAAACTATCATCATCAGCATTGGCTCGAGCATCATCGTCGTCTTCCGCAGCTGACTTGTTGGCTCGTGCTCGGCACGCGTTCGTGCAACTGCTCTCGCGTTCGTCGTCGTCGTCTGCTTCCACAAATGGCTGCATTGCCGCTAATCATTCCAGCGTACAATTTCACTTCTCTTCTGTCGTCGTAATGGGGAGACCGCGTTTACGGGGGTATGAGCCATTGCTTAATTAAAGGGGGTATGAGCCATTCGTGAGCAACTGACAACGCGTCCTAACGCGTTTGAGCAACGCCGCCGCGAACGTGCATGGGAAAGGGCTCATCGTCGACGTGTCGATTCTAGCGTGAGGGCTTCCGAAGCCCAGGCGAAGCGTCAACGAAGAGCCGCGGACCCCGAGTTAAAGGAGCGCGATGTTGAGGCCACACGCCAGCGAAGAGCCGCGAACCCTGAGTTGCGGGAGCGCGATGTTGAGGCCAAACGTCGGCGCCGTCTTGCCCTCCAGGAACCCGACAACGATGGTGCATGCCTCGGCAACGCTAGCGCCAACTTCCCCGGTGCGACGGCCAGGTTTCAACACGAGTTTCTCAACCGGAACTTCAGAGCCAGCTGCAGTGCGTGTGACCGGTTGTGGTTCGAGCACAACGTGGTACTCGTCAGTGCAATTCGATCGGAGGAACACCGAAGAAACACACGACAAGCTTCGCTTACCCCCATTTCCTCGACAGGGGAGGGGCTACTAATTTTTTTCTTTTCTTTTCTTTCTTTTTTTTTTTTTGGCTGATATACTGGCAGCTTGTCTCTTTAACTCCCAAATTCTTTCGCAAAGACATTTTACAAAATTTGCCGATTTTTTATTGCGATAGCAATTATATGGACACTCCAAAGCAGATTTCTGCCGTCGGCGTCGCAGTCGCCGTCGCCGTCGCCGTGAGGTTCCGTATGACGTCAATGGAGATGAAATCGTCGCCGCGCGCCGAACGCTGTATGTGCGAGTGAAAGGGCGCGAGGGACGCGCGCTTTCATGGTGAGTGAACCCCCGGCGGAGAACAAACGCGCGTTCTGCGCCGTGCTCCCTTAAGGGCTGCAGAAGTAGGCGCCTTTTTCCTCCTTTACAATCACTATATATGTAGAGCAAACGCGCCTTTTTCCGACGCTCGAAAGGCCGTGGAGGGGAGGGGGAGGGAAGGGAGACAACGTTTAGCTGCGGCACCAAGTGCCTATTTATATCAGAGGCTCCGGCAACAGTCACCAACGCCGCACGAATTTTGTGCGAAAACGGGCAAAACGCCGACGGCGTCGACAACAGTTCTGCGTGTTGCCGGTGCTGCTGCATGTCCAAGTTTATACAGCTGATAAAGCTAATATCATTACTCCGTATAGCTCTCTACAAATTTGCTATCGCAATTGATGCTTCGCCTTTCAGGTGAAACTGCGACAAGTTTTTATTACACCAAGTTATTGCGTATTACTGCTGGATTTGCAAAATACATCTATACGTGCGCTTTATCGTTTAATATAACCCTAAATATGAATTAAAGCCATCGAAGCCGAAATATAGAGTTTCCCTCAGCACAGGTGTAAGGTTCGACAGTAATTATGTGAACGTATGATAACGAAAGCAATCAAAAGCATCGGAGGATACGCTCAAGTGCCGGGACCTAGACTGCAGGACGCGAACTGAGTCGATGTGCGTGGCTCGTCTCCGGCAAGCAAAGCCGATGAAAGAGAGAGACAGAAGAAAGGTGAAGGCAGGGAGGTTAACCAGGGGTGAAGATCCGGTTTGCTACCCTACGCTGGGGAGAGAGGGGAAGGGGAGATAAAGTGACAGGAAAGTAGAGATAGAGAAAGAAAGTGAGCACAGATACACAATCACAGTCGGTCACTGTCACCGCATACAATCACCGCACAGCACAGTAGCACTTGTAGCACTGTGAAGATCAGTTCAGGCTACAGCCGCTTGTCCAAGTCTGTTGCCCTTAAAAACTGCAACAGAGCCCTCGTCTCCCTCCACTGCGATGGCTTGTGATGTCGGCATTCTAAAACAAGTTCCTCTGTTACAGGTCTTTGGTCAAAACGCGCTATCGCGATTGCGGGCGGATGGAGCGGTGCCTGGCCTGGGCGGCTCGTCCTTTACGATGTTAGTACAAATAGCTAGGAGGTGTACAGCTCGGGCTTGGTAGTTGAAGGGTTTCAGGATAAATGATCACCTGTTCAGGTGCCTGCTAAGGCCCTGTTAACAAAACATCGTAATGCAAAAAAGGGAAACGAAGAATACTGGTCAATACCCCCTTCTCCTCCAAACACAAAGAACATTTCATTAGAACAAATAATAAAACAAACTGTTTGTATAGATATATGGTCAGCTAAGGAATCGGATTAGTTTGCACGCACTCCCGTGCATTTCTGCAGTTCCCTTGCCAGTGCAGTTGTTCGACCGTGAAAAATGCGAATCGGACTTACAACACTTGGTACGCTCCCCCCTTGCCTCTTTGAGACAACATAAAATCATTTCCTTCCCTTGACTTGCCTTCCGTTAGCGCGAAGCGGCCAGCCACGCGTGGCTGCTATTCCAGGATACTGGCTTGTTCGTTATTTATTCTGCAGACATCCCTCTTTCTTTCCGTATGCCTTATTCTTCAAGCTTCCGTGTACGAAAATCCGAACATGGCATTTCTTGAGTAACAAAGAAAATGGTCTTCGGAGCTTCGAAAAGCTTAAACAAGCGCAACAAACAGATGGTAAGAAGAAGACGCACCAGGCACAGCTCTTCTTTATCGGTTACAGACTTCAGAAATATTTTTGAACGTCTTCATGTCTCGACCATGTTTTGCTTTTCACTAGTGGAGTAAGGTGTTTGTCGGTTCTTGCATCATTGGTCCGTTATTCGTTTGAATGTGAAATTTCTTGGATGATGATCAGCAGCGATGATCAAATGCAGACTGGAAACGATGTAGACCAGATGGACAAGAAATTCTTTTCTAAGCAAACGTTTGTATGTATATACATGACAGGCAGAGCAAATGAATTTCAACTTGAACAATAGAGGCAGAAGTGTCTCATTTTTCGAATGTCTCAATGACTGTTAGAGCCCATACTCCTTTTAACTTACATTATACAGAGCCTCACTGAACTATCAGCAATCCTGGCCAGACTAAGGAACAAGATGTCGTTCGGAATAATATGTCAGACGGACAAAGAAAACGAGTTGTAGCGCAGCTGGCCAGTCCTACAGATTCAGTTGCCAATGAGTCAAAATTTTGGTAGCCCACAATCCGAAAGGATGGGCTTACACTTAAAAGTGAAGACATTAGAAAACCAAAGTATTTTCTCTGTTTCTACAACGACGTTTCCCTCTCCCATGCCCGCGTAGTCAGTAACGTACGCCGTCGGCGAGAAACGCTAGGCCCGCACAACTTATTGCTAGGCCATTCCAAAGCTCGGCTGCGTCTCTAGCCAGCAAAGAGTTAGGGAGACAGCGCCGCAACACCGCCTACACCAGTCTCACTCGGGGTTTGCCTACAGGGGCGAATTATGAGCATCGGCGGAATCCTAACTCGGTGTTTACAACACCCCGTTCTCTGAATCCGTTCTTCACATTCGCACCATGCCGCCACGGCGCGGTATGTGACTCGTCACTCGACACGTATGACGTGGGCTTTCCGAGCACTCAAAAACAAAATCTAAGTGGTTACCACCAGGACGACCGTCGGCGGAATCCGAACTCGGTGTTTACAAGACCGAGTTCTCCGAATCCGTTCTTCGCACCTGTAGCGCGCCTCCACGGCGCGCACTGTTATGACGCCACGCAGGCTTTCCGAGCACTCAAAAAGAAAATCCAAGCGGTTGCCACCCGGACGCGTAGCGGAGTTGACTCCTGCTCCGCACACATAAGGGGTGGGGAACTCGCAACCCTGTGAAAGTATACGAAGCAGAAATGCGACCTTACAAGTGGGTTTATGTGAAAGTATTGGAACGCCACATATATGTATGTATACGTATATTAAAGTACGTGTGAATTCCTGCCCATGTTAGGATGCGGTGATTGTCCCAAATACTAGACATGGCTTGCGGTTCTCGTGACGGTGGTGACACTACTAGTGTGTTTGTGACGTGTTCTTGTGTGTTGAATGTTGTTAGTTTTACTCAGGCCTATGGCACTGAGTAAAACGCATACTCGTGAAGCGCTCAGTAATTGTTGTAAGTACTTATCGGGCTCCGTGAGCTACTACCTTCCGTAAGATCCTGTGCTATTTGAAGACCGGTATTGCACGGCTCGGGACGCTCGCCCAGTGAGTTCAGAAATTTCGGGTAAAGGCTGCGCAAGCAGTGCGTACGTTTAACACGTCAAACACGTGTCCAATGTCCATACAAGACCCAGGGCTTAGATGTAGACGGAGATTTGAAGCGATCAACAGTGACCGAACAGGAGATTCATTAGGCCTGGAAACAACGTTTCGACGAGGGGACCTCGTCAGGGCGAAGTGCACGCGGTGTGACTTACCACTCCTCATACGTCTGTGCGGAGCAGCAACTAGTATAATTCTAGCCATGACATTTTACCATACGGTAATGAACCTGGCCGTATACAGTAAACATTTCAATCAGGTAAAACGCGCTAAGTGCAAGACAGTGAATTACCGCATTACCGTAAGATGCCGTACGGTAATGCACGACATGGCCAAAATTCACATTATGCAAACATTCGCAGGCGGTCGACATCGGCGGTTCCATCTTCCTACACATGTTCGGCGCCTACTTCGGCTTGGCAGTGTCGTTCGTGTTGAACAAGAAGGAGCACTGCGATCACCGCAAAGAGGGCTCCGTCTACCACTCGGACATATTCGCCATGATCGGTGAGGCACAATTGAAAATGAAAAATAGAACGTATGCGATTTACTATGACGAAATAACAAGAAAAGTAATTTGATCTCGTTGCAGGTCTCACAAAGCCGATTGTGCTATCGTCTTACTAACGGTCTCGTTGCAAGATAGCCTAATCAATGGCAAGAGTAATCGATTCGTGTATTATAGCAAAAAGTGTTTCCCAAGCTTTATAAAAAAAAGGCTTTTCTCTTTCACTGCGGTATAGCCTGACAATTCTTAAACATTAACCAGCTAAAGGCACGAGAAAACATGTATATTCGATTTAATTAGCAACATACAACTCCTCAACAAATTTACGTTGTTGACCACAGATCGGCTTCGGGCAGACATCAACTTGTGGGCGAACTTTCTTCTTGTATAAATCACATGAATAAATAATAAAATATCGGCACCTGTGAACTCTCCTGTGGCTTTCACAGACTGCGACAAGGAAAGAGACTGGTGGAGGCGAGTGCTTCACAGTGGAGTTCTTTTAGATGAAGTACAGGCCGTCCAGAAGGCCCACGACACGGCGGTAAGATTAAACCTTACTGTCCCGACGTGGGAGCCGCCTGCGTCAACCAAAAGGTTGATCTTCAGGACCTGAATAAAGTTCATCATACCATACCATACCTGTGAACTCTGCCGCTTATAGTCTTTATCGCGAGAGACAAAGGAAGATAGAAGACAAAAAAGTTGAAATTATAAAACATTGTTATTTCAAACTACCCGGTTCTTCACCAATCCCCCAGAGTGGGTGTGTGCCACTAACTCCAAGGCTCTACATCTACATCTAAAACCGTATAAACATGGTTTAGGACGCTCTCTTTTGTGATTACAACGTGGGTGATGATGATTATGATGATGATGTATGGTGTTTTATGGCACAAGGGCCAGTGATGGTCAAAGAGCGCCATATTACAAAGTGGAATCAGTTTTTTGTGACCACATGCCGATAGTTCAATGAACAAGAACTTTTAACGGGTAAGTCGAAGTTGTAGGTTGTGACATATGACAATATTCAGAGACCAAATATAGCTTTGATTCGAGCCCAGCGTCATCATAGAATTGTGCCTCCGAACTTATACGACGCGCTCAAGACACTCCTTCCTTTACCTCATTTCTCTCGTGCGCAGGGACGCTCTTCTTGTGGGTGTTCTGGCCCAGTTTCAATGCGGTATCTGCATACGGTGATGCCAGGCACCGCGCCGTGCTCAACACATTCCTGGCGCTTGTGGCCTGCACCATCACTTCATACGCCGTGTCGGCGTTGGTCGACCCAAAGAACCGCTTCACGATGGCAAGTACCTACCGAGTCGAAGTACATTCGTATAGAGTTTTAAAGCAGAGTAGTGCCTTATTCGAATATGTTTAGACGTGTCAATAACAATGTAACACTTATAAGTGCACCAAATATAACAATACATTGCAGAAGTTTTTCGACTGGGTTATTGGTATGGCATGACTGTATAGCTAAGATCGCATACACAGGGTCCGTGTTCGTTTCGTGTTTTCGTGTCAGTGTCCCTTTGTGTACCATCTTAGCGGCGCAGCCATACACCATATATACAGCAGTAATATATTGCAATATACTAGCCGATCCAAAGAGTTGCTTAATTATGAGAAATCTCCGCGGTGTCGAAAGACATGTGTATAGACTTTTAAAGCGGAAGAGTACCTTACTCGAGTATGTTACGCCCCTGTTACACGGGACACGTACGATCCCGATCGGGCTCGATCACGATCGAAAGTGTCTCGTGTTACCGGCGTATTCGACGCGTCACTAACAATGTCATATCCTTATAACGGTAACAAATATATTTATGCATCGCATATAAGGACCAGGTACTCTAGCAATATCAACGTTAGCATTAACTCTAAGAAGAAATAAACTCGTCTAACGACGCGATCAACGCTGAGATATGAGTATATGCATACTATAACCATATAGGACGACTGAACTACTATAAAAGGTATAGCTGTTTTGTCTCTGCATCGAATCAAGAAGCGGAAACGCAGTGTCGTCCTTACAAGAGCGCACAAATATTTCCTGGCGTAAGGTTTTAGGTGATTCTATATGTATCGGAAACTGGCTGAATTTTCGTGTTCTGGGGACATAGTTATAAGTGGATCACGCTATAGTTATCTCCCTCTTCACTCAGGCCCCTTCCAGCCATTCGCTCAGAATTGACAGTGTGTTATAGGTGAATAAGTTCTCGTACAAGGCAGAACTATCAAGCTGGTTTATAACTTCAAAAAGAGCGCTTCGAAACGGTCACAGAGCTCACGAAGAAAGCGGAAATGACAAGTTCATTTTTAACTAAAAAAAACATTTAAAGAACGTCGGTTTTTGACGTGGAACGTTAAGGTCTTTATTATTGCAAACGCGGTTAAACAGCAATTGCTTTAATAAGAAAGCCGAGAAGCAGGAAGCGACAGGACACCGAATAAATGACATTGCTGAAGTCATGGTTGCTCATTCAAACTAGGCTTCAATTTTGAATTGCACTGCTGTTTTGTTGGTTGGATGTTTTTTTTCATATCCCCTCTATAATGTGCAGGATAATCCCATATCGCTTAATCCTTGGCACCTTAGCGAGCACTAACCAGAATATTAGGATCATCCTGTAAACTACAGTACAGCATTACAACGCAACACGCTGTAGCTTGATACGCTGTTATGTCGTTTGTGCTACACGAAACAAAAGTGCACACGTGCTTCAAATGGCCGATGGATTGACGATTATTTTTTTCAGTGTGAGAAAGAGACAGCAAGAGCATGGCACTTTTTGTAACAAATCTTTTCTGTTCCCTTCTGTTTTCTGTTAGCTTGTTTTTCTGTGATTTCAACAAAATAATGTTTATCAATTGTTCTTCCGTAATCTTACACACACAAAAAAAAAGATTTATGTAGTTTATTTTATTAAGGGAGTAACATTTATTCTCCTTATGACTGCAGCTTTCATGCAGTGAGAGAGTCTAATGACGGGATGTGGTTGTAACGTATCGTATACGTGTACAGATAAGCATTCTACGTAGAACATATAAAATGTTTAAAAGGAAACTTTGGCGTCTTTCGGTGGCGCCGACTACTGCTAGTTTAATATAGAACAAATAACAGCCACAAATAGTTCGCTAGGACCTATGCTGACTGTTGCTTGAAGCTTTTATTTAAATGCAGAAGAGCATCATGGCATAAAGAAAGGAAAGTCATTAAGGGTAGCACACTGGGCAAAGTCTAGTTAACCTCCCTGCATTTCCTTCCTCCATTCTCTCTCTAAGTGGGGCGGGTAATGAGCCCCTGGAGGGCTTGGCGCGGAAACCTGCCATGGCAGTGAACAGTGTATAATATATCGACACGTGCGCAGGTACATGTGCAAAACTGCACCCTGGCCGGTGGTGTAGCGGTAGGCGCCACGGCTGACATGATGCTGCACCCTTACGGCGCGCTGATCATGGGTGCCCTGGCCGGAGCACTGTCCGTCTTCGGCTTCAAGTTCGTAACGGTGGGTATACACGTATGGCTAAAGCATTAACGCGAGCTTAAGCCCCTCTGTTTTAAGAGCTGTGGCTCCCTGAGGCTCTTGTGTGGTATACGTATTGACAATAGAAACTCGAGATCTTTAACTTGTAACTTTTAAATTGCGCGTGTGAACACACGCACTTTACAGTAAATATATAGACTTAAAGGCGCACTAGAGAGAAGATAAATTATTTGAGTCGTGTTGTTAAATTACCCTGCCATAATACAAAAAAGAAGTAAAAATTACTTGATAAAACAGAAAAGGCACACAAAAAATTGGAGGACGCTTAAGCTTCGCTTTTAAGAGTGGAACGTGATATCATTCAAAGATCCATGACTGCTGCTCACGCTTCCCAACAACTGCAGCTTAAGCAACCGTAATGGTTACCGGGAAACACTGGCGGCGAACGCTATGCACGAAGGCGAGCTTTCTGGTAGAAACGTGGCCTCTATAGCGTGGGGCGATGCCGGAGATACTGCACAGCCGCGCCAAAAGATTCCATAATTTTCAGGAATCCATTTTTGTTTCGTTCTTTTAATATTTCAGTCTGAGAAGATTTAACATAAAAGGCACGCGCTGTGGGTGTTTTGTTTCATGACATTTGTTTGTGGATTGTCACTCTCAAAATTCCGAGGAATAGCTTTGCCAAAAATGCAAGACAAGGTATGAGCAACATTGATGATAGAATGGTGTGGCAATATAACCCGCATATACCACATGTCATATAAGAAGGTGTGGTATATACATGTACCTAAATATATTCGGAGGGCCTGCGTGGTTGGGGATGATTTTCTCGGCCGCGGACGCCGGCGCTGACGCCGACACCGACGTCGACACCGACGCCGGATTTTCTGCGACACGGGGCCCTTAGCGCTATCGCGTTAAAACAAAAGACTGAGGGCCGACGCCGATTTAACGTTCCCGCACAAGCCCGCCGATATGTCATAAATTTTGAGAGCATCTGCTCATCCCTAATAAATTTTCCATAGATAAATAGGGGCTACTTCCTACGCGTATTCTAACAGTCCCAAAGAGACTGAAGTTAGGAAGTTTCAAGAATGTATACTGAACGGCAACGGCCCATATACTAAAAAGTAGTAACGTAACTGTGACGTACCGGCGCTGGGGCTACGGGGCGAAATTAAAGCCCCCCCCCCCCCCCCCAAAAAAAAAAAGTGAAACTTGGACTTTCATGTTCTCTTCTAATAAAGAAGCTGTTAGGGAGAAATTTTAAAAAAAATTGAATTTTGAAAGAATGATTAGTCTAAACTGATTTAACGTTTCAATTTAGTATCCCTTTAACGAACCCTGCCTCCTACAATTTAGATACACGTTTCTGCTGAAGGCAGGGCCATGCGACTTCTAGAACATTCATATGGTAGGCCTTCTGATATAGGTAAAAAGTAGCATGTATATTCGTATCTACGCATGTTACTATTTGTTATCCCGACAAAAGAAAATGAACTGAGTGGTGTCTAGCTTCTGAACAATTTTAGTTTCCGCATTTAGCCACTCCGTACAGAACGATTTGTTCGGGCTCCTTCCGATGTCTCCGTACGGTGGCTGGTTGTTAAGTGCTGGATTGTTCTTCAGGTGATTGATCAGATCAGAATGCGCTTGTGCTTGTGTGGTAATGATAATGGTAAAAATGCGTAATGTTTGTATGCTTCTCATTTTCCCCTTGTTCGTTAGGTATGTACTTTTGCATTAATGGCAAAGAGTTTAAGTAGCCGGATATAGAGTGGCCTAATCTTCTCATATTTCTTCTTTCATAAACAGTAACAGCGACAACACACACCAGCAATCATAAACTAACCAGCAATGTTACTTTGCAATAAGGAATCAGTTGTGCTTTGCTTTTCTTCCTTCGCCAATAAAGTCTTAAACGAATGGCGACGAACACGAACTATAACGGCACACGCACAGTATCGATTAGATTGTAGTCGATACTGATGATCAGTTCCACGAAAAGTTGAATCGCATAGCGCCCGCAAGTGAATGAGAGAGCGGCCTACAGCACCGAATGAAGTTTCTGAGGACCATCTTTCTGTCCATTAAGTCTCAGACGATTGCGGACCACGCATGGCCACCGCACTCAGGACCAATGTCCACGCACTATAATTAAGTTTGAAGAACTCTGGAGAGCGTTGTCGGCCTACTTCGGAATGCGAGGGAACTGGGCAAATGATGAGCATTTACAACGATTCGACTATGTAAAAGTGATGCGAACGACTAGCCGATATGTTTCGATCGACCAAATCGTTCCAGAGTTATCGGCTTTCAACGATATTCACAAGGCACACAGGTTACACGTTGTCTCAAAGGTTAAGGACAACTCCGTGTTCTTCCGTTTGTGTTTGGACTGCGTACTTGTACGGTTATTTCTGTCTAAATCTTGTTCTCTTGTCCGTGACTGTCTGGTGAGGCTGACTGCAAGTTACTTATAGATGAGTATGTAGGTTGTGCTGGCTAACGTTAGCCAAGCTGTTCGAAAAATAAAGGGTTAAAACATCATGGTGCGAGATATGATTACAAGACTTACGGTGGTCGGTCGTCAGAGCTCTGACGATAGAACACCGTAGGTCTTGTAATCGTATCTTGCAACGTTGAGCTTTTAGTCTCTTTTTTTTTTCATTGAACAGCTTGGCAAACACTAGCTGGGACACACGTTAGGTGAGTTGGGATAGCAAGAAAAATTTCTGAACCATAAACAAGCACAACAGATCGATAAGTATATTACCGCACCAGGTTTTATGTGATCTTACAAACTGCAGTTGAGGCCCTGGCGAAGACAAGTCCGGACTAAGAAACGTTGGCTCTAACCTGAGGCTCCTCTTGCTTAATTGCCCGCTGTTAAACAGATTACTATGTCTATGATGATTTACATGCCGTCGTTTGTGACAAATATTTCTCACCATCGTCTAATCTTCCACTCTTAAAATTTAACCCCGCTATACATTAGCGCCACCGTACGGAATGCTTGAAGAATATGCACGTCTTTTTAAACTCGCAACGTTCCCTTTCAGTGAATTTTCTCAAATTTGGAACACCTTGGATAACTAGAAATAATCACCACCTGAACAGTATGCCACGTAATGCTCGTACAAGTGAGTGAGTACGAACTTTATTTAGGTCCTGAGGAGAAAGAATTAAAGCGGGTACAAAAAAAAATACGGCAGAAACCATCTTCGATGACTACTTAAGTCAATGCGAAGAATTTATCCCCTGCACGTGGCGGGAAGTCCGAACGAATTCAAGTCCTCCCGGGGAAACGCTCGCGCGAGCCAAGAGGACCGCCACATGCGTGGGCCGCGACACTCTGACGACGTATACACGTAACCAGGGGCGGTCGCAGACACTACACGCCGCACCACATTTATATTTGACAAAGTGTTTTTGAAAGCGCATGTCTGCGTCCCGCAAGTGCCAGTACACCAATCGGCGCAGCTTGGTTTCGGTGTGGCCTGTTCAGCGGCCGTTCGCTTGGAGTGCCGCTGCTCTTTGGCCACGCGTCGCTTCTCTTCTTGCTCGCGCTCCACGGCCGCGAGTATCTCGTCGGCCCGTCGCATCGCCTCCTGCCTTGCCACTTCGGTATGCATCGCATACCTCTGAAGTCCCTGCAAAGCCTTTGCACTCTTCCGCTTCTATTCCGCTTGATATTTTTAAGGCCCATTGTTAATTCTGCAAGTAGAGGCCTACGCGTAACATAGCGCAGCTAGCGCAACCGAGCCACGTCTATGTGTGCCGCGCAGACCCTTATCGGTGAGTGGAGCAAGATGAAGCGCCAAGCCAGTAGCGGAGTGCGAGCGGGCGCGTGAGAGGGCGCGCTCATGCGCGTAGAAGCAAGTGAGCTGCCGCATGGGGGCACGATCGCATCGGCGACAAACTCTGACCTTGGACGGCCTCGCGTTTGACCTTGGCTCTGACTAGGCAACGAAATTCTTCGCATTTAAAAGCTTAAGTACAGTTTTTTTTTTTTTTCGTGCCATTTAGTGCTGGTATGTCCTACCTGGAAGTATTCGCGCCTTGCCACTTGATTAACTTTAGCAGCTATCGAAGATTAATAGTGCGATGTAAATTTTTCTCATATTTCTTTCTACGTCACCCCTTCCTACTATTGCCCTGTGTCGGGCTGCAGTGTATATAAATACACAAATAAATTAAATTATTAGGTATCCATCATGTGATCCCTTCTTGTGTCTATTCTCAATTGTGATACGTCTGACTGAGGCTGGTGAACTGCTTACGAATGAGCCCAATTACGTTCAGTCTGAAGATAAACTAAAAATCAGACTCGAAGCTTTGGTAAACTCTTCTTGCACATAATGCACCCGAATGCAAGAAAAAAAATCGTGGCATCACTGTGACGTAATCGGGTGCCGTTATTGTTTCAGCACGAAGTTGAAGAGAATCCCATCCGGCATCATTTTTCTCTGATAATAAGTTTCTCGCCGAACGAACGAATGCAGACTAAGTTCCGTAAGAGTAATTCACTGGCCTCACATTAGTGCTTTCATTATTGAGCATGTCCAGAGCATCCTAACAGTGAGGTGTGTACACCCTGGACTTGGTTGCAGCCGCTATTGTCCCGAAAGCTGAGGATCCATGACACTTGCGGCGTGAACAACCTGCACGGCATGCCCGCAATTCTGGCCGGGATCACTAGCGCCGTCATCGCCGCAAGCGCCACCGAGGATGAGTACAACTACAGGTACACGCGGTCAGCCAGCGCGTAGCGCACGCTGTAGTGCACGCTCGAAACGTTAAAACTTATTCAGAAAGTATAGCGTTGAAAACGGACAGGTCACAAAAATGGAAAGAGGACATTGGAAATTACAGCAAGGCCCCTTGGCGTTTATTGTTGATGCCCGTCCTTACGTCAGCACGCTTTCACAAATCGATTTCCACCCTAACCTATTGAGTGAAATTAGCTTATCTGGCTACAAATACATCAGTTCAACCTTCAATGTGAGGCGAACACAGCAAAGTGGTTATTCATATCCGCGCTGACTTCCCCCATGTGCTGAATCCCCATCGCGAAAACCAATATACCGAGGTCCGAAAGCGACATGCGAATATCTGCAGTTCTAAAGTTGACATACTACCCGCCAGTGGTTGCTAAGTGGCTATGGTGTTGGGCTGCTAATCACGAGGTCGCAGGATCGAATCCCGGCCACGGCGGCCGCATTTCGATGGGGGCGAAAACACACGCGTGTACTTAGATTTAGGTGCATGTTAAAGAACCCCATGTGGTAATCTAATGTACAGTAATCCTTAACAGTGTAATAAACATTCAAGGATATGTTAACCAGTTCCAACATCAAAACAGGTAATGAGAAGCATGAGAGTACTACAAAAGCGCAGAATTATGACGTCACAGTTTTGATTACGCCTCCGATTGCATCTATACTGCACAACGAGTGGCACGTTGTGACTGCATTTGTCTCCCCAGTGATATTCCAATGCCCATTGTCGACGCCAAAAGCGACGTATAACGCTGTGTATTAGCTGAAACAAAAACTGAATGCAAATGAAACCCGTCGCAGCCTGTACACGCTGTACCCGGCGCGGGCGCCGCCAGAGAACTCGACCGAGCTCAGCCAGGTGCTTTACTACACGGTCGAGGTGGTGGCGGGAGAAGGGCGCACGGCGGGAACGCAAGCTCTCTACCAGCTGGCCGCCATGGCGTCCACGCTCGCCATCGCCGTTGTCGGAGGACTGCTTACAGGTTAGTGGAGCACCGACAGATTACATTAGACAAGATAGATAGATAGATAGATAGATAGATAGATAGATAGATAGATAGATAGATAGATAGATAGATAGATAGATAGATAGATAGATAGGAGCACAAGCACAGATGAAATGTTAAACATGGCTATAGGACAGCCTAATGGCTCTCTGCTGGAAGGAATGTTTACGGGTGCTATCTACTTCTCAGCAAGCCCGACTCATCGAGAGAGGACATGACAAAACGAAGAGGAAAAGTAATGGAGGCAAATTACATTAGGCAAAGGTGAAAACTAGCAGCATTACAATTACGTCGCGTCTCAAAAATGAAATCCTCTTCTTAAACGATCTTCTAAGTTCATATCATTATGATTATGCAAAAACTCTATCATCCCGGTCATCAGTGTCCCGCGCCGTTGCGTATTCCGTAGTGGTTACGTTCACTGTGGTCACAACACGCGTGGTTCGTTTCTCCCGCAATAACGCTATCGAAGGTGTGAGGGCGCAGAAAATTTGCGCTACGCGTGAAAACAGGCCCGATATAGGCAAGCTCCTTGTCCCACTGGTGCGACGCAGGGCTTGTGATGCGGCTTCCGCTGCTGGACCCTCCTAAGGAGGACGAGCTTTTCGACGACTGTCCGTCGTGGGAAGTGGAGGCCGACACTGCCGGCGCCGAAGAGGCCGCCTCCAGACCGCCTGCCAAAGGCAACCAGATCGCCATGGTCGAGCAGCAACCGGTGAGAACATGTGCAATACCAACATCGCGATTCCGCGTTTAAACCGCCATCCAGACTCCACTCCATCATACTGAATTAGGCATGTCTGCGACATGGAATTTCAAGGTCCAAATTTCGAGTCAGAGATTTTCGATAACATCACAAGACAGAATAACGGTCGCATGGTCATTACACCACTGTCTCTCCGCCACTCCTACTTCTGCCGCGTTGCCGCTCCAACGTTCACGGGTGAGGAGGGGGACGAATAGAATAGACGGAAAGACAGGGAGGTTAGCCAGTTCTCAGACCGACTGGCTACCCTGTGTTTGGGAAAGGGGCTAAGGGGAATAAAAGATAATAGAAAAGAGATATTACAAAAAAAAGGAAAGAAGAGCAAAAAGAAGGAAACAGAGAAATAGGAAAGGAGAATACGACACTGCTTATAGCCTGTCTCTAAGACCAGTTATCCGCAAGAAGCGCAACAACGTTTTCAAGCCTTCTGTGCTGAGCATGGTCTCGGCCAGTGTCCCAGGACCCTTTCCTCCGACAAAGGGCGTTTTTAAAGTCTGTCTAACACTCTTGAAAGTTCTTTCCTGGGCGCAGTGAAGCGGGGACACTCACAGAGAAAGTCAGCGATTGTTTCCACTGTTGGTCAGTTATCGCATGCAGGGCTGTTGGCAATTCCAATCCGAAATGAGTAAACATTTGTGAAGGTCACGCCAAGCCACAAGCGGCACAGAAGCGTCTCCTCAGCTCTGTGAGTGATCCAGGGATAATGTTAAACAAGAGAAAAGCTTGCAGGAAAATGGAGGCTTGAAGTGATCAAGAGTGGTCGAACAAGCAATATCGATCGAGCCAATATTTAGACAAGTGCCCTTGTCTAAACATTGTCAGTTTGACGGGCACCGACTGCTTTCCTTAGCAGCGTTTATGAATACGTGTACATGTACAGTCGGGAGCACAAGTCTGAGAATCCCAGGCTGCCATTCAAAAAAAAAAAAAAAAAAATTTCCGTTGCAGCCTTGGCAGTGGCGTAGACATAAATTGTGTTCGAGATGGGGCACGCACCTGACAGGGGACGGGGAAGGTGAGAAAAGAGGTGGGTGCTAGTCAAGCCACATACTATTTTATTTTTTCGGGGAAGGGGGGGGGGGGGGGGGGGACGTGTCTGGTGTGCCGCCCCCAGGCTACGCCTCTGAGCTTAATGCAGGTTGCAATCAAGTGCTACAGCCGACCTGCGCCTGTTCGGCCAATGCAATCCATTCAGACAATTCCAGGTTGCACGGCTGTGTCATGAGTATTAATTTTTCGCTGATGCCGTGGTCTCTCGACTTTTGCGCACCACTGCAGGCAAACGCTGCTGAGGAAGGACAAGTCCCATTGTCTAAACATTGTCTCCAGCGATGTCCCTTGTTCGACCACAGTTAATCGAGTAAACGGGATAAGACAACTCCTCTCTCATATCAGTCCTTGACGTAAGCAAGCTCCGAGATCGTACTCACGATCGATCCCTATCAGAAATATGACTTCCAGTGTGTTCTAAACCATAATGTTTCTCTAAATCTTGCTGTCGCTTTCTGTGCTCCACCCTTTGAGCAAATCGGCTTTTTTTTAATTATGATTATTAACATCAATGCCGTGTTGTGTTTCGAAAGCACTAAAATACAACCTGAGACGGTACCTTTAAAGAACGTGCCGTTGTCAAATCACAGTTTGCTGGTCATAGTTAGCTAAACTGGCGGACAGCTTCCTGTAATAATGAAGTCAGAGCTACGGAGGCAAAGCACGCATGAGTCATAGCACTCCTGAAAAAAAAAAAAAAAAAAGCCCCACATTCTCATTCGCGTTTGTTTAAGCTGGCAAAGAGAAGATATAAAAATCTATTTACGACAGGAAGATAAGACAAATACTCTACTGCAGTGCTAAATTTGACTTTATTTTGCTGCTTCTCCCTTCCGCGTTTGGGCAAATGCGAAACCGTCGCACGTGGAAGCTACGCTGATTCAGATCCTTTTCCAAGAGACCAAAAGCGGTAGTCAAAACACAAGTGCAGAAGCTCCGCAACTTTTCTTTCATTGCCACAGAATGTTGTCTGCGAGTGCAGCCTTTCTGGTGGGCATTGCGCGCTTGCTCCTTGTTTTGATTGATTGATTGATTGATTGATTGATTGATTGATTGATTGATTGATTGATTGATTGATTGATTGATTGATTGATTGATTGATTGATTGATTGATACCGATGCAAATTCGTGCCCCATTTTCTTTTCGCATGTGCAGGACAGCGCCACACGGGCTCGGCTGCCGGCACACTTCAACGGCGCCTACGACGCACCGCCAGCCCAATAAATAGACTACCTCGCGCAGCCGCGGACGTACGATAAAGGCCCGCTTATGCGAGGAACGGTGTTCGGACGTACGAAATGTGTTACCAAGGTGTGATAGTGGTCCACGCCTGTACGGTCCTGCCACTCGCTGTAAAAAAAATATATACAAACGCGAAACTCGCGCCTATTTTGTGTAGTTGTACACGAACACATACATGACGTGGTGTACGGGAGGGCGAGCACTATACGTTTCAACTGAGGCTACATTTTGATAAAGAGGAGCAACTTGTGTTCAGTTTTTACTGTTATCTCATAGTTTTTTCAAGTCTTCGTATAAGTTAACGCCACTTTTCAGCGTTATTATGTACATACACATTTCAACTATACAAGCGTTTTGAATGCGATGAAACTGTTCGAACTGAGACGCCAGATTCTTTTTAGCTTTTTCTTGCGAAAAGCCGGAGGTTGCCGCCATTTGTCCTACCATGATTTCAGTGTCGATTATTACCTCGCTGCATCATTTGTTACTTTCACCTGTAAGTCACTAATATAATCATTATTCTGTCACAACAAATAAGTAAATAAAAGGAAAGAGAACGAAAGGAGCTTCCACCTGAATGACTATCACTGAGTACACAAGACACGAAGGCATCATTGCAAACATATTTGAATAAATAGCGTGTTCTGTTTCGTCTTGCTTCGTTGCTCGTCTGACTGACCTTGGTTCTGTGGTGGTTCCATGTTAACAACAACTCTAATAACAGCCAGCAACTTAATAAAGCCGTGAAAAAGAAAAATCTGTTAAGGCGTTGCGCTTCTAATTTAATCACTCACGGTGTAG
The DNA here is from genome assembly GCF_013339745.2 of Dermacentor silvarum. Classification (NCBI taxonomy): domain Eukaryota; kingdom Metazoa; phylum Arthropoda; class Arachnida; order Ixodida; family Ixodidae; genus Dermacentor; species Dermacentor silvarum. The sequence goes on along the minus strand of NC_051159.1, from coordinate 132,089,407 downwards.
TTCGCAAAAGCTACTACGGATCGAAGCTTTTAATTCGAGGCTATACGTGCACAGGCTTCGCGGAAACTTGTCTCTTTTGCAAATCCCGCGTCCTGTAAACGTTCGTGGTCAACTGTACATCTGTCCGTAAAGCACTTGTTCAAACACATTTCGCACAGCTCCGCACACACATTAACGTACGGACAGTGTGCAGCAACGTGAAGCCGCATCTACACCACAAAAACATGTTGGCCGCGTCAGTCAGGTTAATCAGTCACATGTCCCGCACAAACAGAACCAACTGCGGCGATAAGGACTCTCTGCCACACCGATGAGCAAGCCGAGATGCACAGGACGCTCTGCTCTGGCTTCCACAATATAGGAGGCCATTTCAACTTTCAAGGTTACCTACAGATCAACTACAAGGAGAGCATTGCTGCCCTCCTTGAAGAGGCGCAAGGTTCTGCAGGCTTGGTGACTAACCTTACTGCTCTCAACTGACGTTCAGTGCGTTCACTGACTCAAACACGTTCTAAACTGCTCATTTAGTATTATTCTCATAGAAAAGATAACATTTTTAAAAATTCACAGGGTCTCTTTTGTTATCCCTAAGACGACTTCAAGGCGAAAGCCCAAGTGCCGATGAATATAAAGACGGACACATGACGTACACATCCCCCTTAATTAGCTTAGTCATCCCTCTTAATTCGCTTACACATCCTCTTAATGCGCTTACTCATCCTCTTAATGCGCTTAGTCATCCTCCTTAAGTCGCTTAGTTTACTTCGCTTAGCCATCCCTCTTAATTCAAAAGGTCGAGGGTTCTACTCCCACACACGGTCGTGGGTTCGAGTGCCTTAATTAACTCTATCTTAACTGCGCCTCAATTAACTTCGCCTTCATTAACATCAAAGGTCGTGGGTTCGACTCCCACCAAAGGTCGAGGGTTCGTAGCCTTTTTGTACCTTTCGTGTTGTCGACGCGTTTTCGCTCAAGGTCGACTGACTCATGCGACATGTAAGGCTTTCGCCGCAATGTTAAGTGAGAGAGCACCCCCTCTGGCGAAGGTACTGCGGGCTTGAGGCCAATGAGACAACAAATATGAGTTAGAAAACCCGCTATACTGATGGCTCAAAATAGTCACAGCAAACGATACCAATATCCCGAGACCGAGTACGTAGTAGGCATTTCAGAGACATTTCGAAGCGCATTACAGACAGCACGTCACGTGACGCATAACTAATTGCATGATCACAGCTTCGTTTTTATTCACGAATAAATAAGGTGTCTGCCTTTCGTGTGAGCGCAAGGACGTGCTGCACCGCTTCTGGTTCCGCCTCTCACCTCGATTTTCAAAAAGCGCTACTTCAGGACACGATCGACGAAGACCCTCCGCCTATACAGCGGTCGCTGTAAAGTAGTAGGTTACTGTGCAGTAAGTAACCACGTGACAGTGGGTATAAGATGTAACGAAATGCAAGTTCACTGGAAACCACTTTGCACCCTTAAGGACATTTCCAGCACCAAAAACACCCTTTTGCCAATCAGAAATTTGCAGAAACGTGGGTGTTAGGAATGTTTTGATCACCAATTTTTTTTTTTTTTTCGTTTCCTGTAAAGATGTATTGTTCACCTAATGGGTGTTATAAGCTGTCAAAGCGACCTGTTCTTTTTACTATGTCGCCACCGTGCTCACAATTGAAAGTCGTTAGTCGAAAGGCATTCAATAGAGTGTCATTTTATATTAACAGGTATAAGTGGTTTTGAGGTGCCCATTAGTAGACTATATTAAATGAAGAATTCTGTGGATATTCATTGTTTAATTACGAAGAATAGAAATGCTCCCACTTACACCACCCTGCTTGTCCGAACACCCTGGTCATATAAGCCTCTTAAAAGGTACATTGGTGTAGGCAGCTCGAGCAGTGTTAGTATGCGAACGTTCCATGCGTATGTTTCTTCGGGTTGCTCTGATATGTATAGTGTGATTCAATGTGTTGTGACCATCGCCGTATCATAATGTAAATCTGAAGAAAATATAAAAAGAAAAACTCCGCCATTCTTTTTTCTTGCGGGTTTTAGCGACATCTATTGCTCCATGCAGTAACTACTACGTTTTAGCGATTCTCAGTGGTGCTGCCTAAGATTATTCGCTGGCATAGCAAGGCACGACAATGAATAGCACGTGCATGCATGGCCTCTAAGAAATGAGTGTAAATGGCATGTTTTGCACCCTTTACAGAAAAGGGTGTGATGGCAACTCAAAGCACCCACTGAATGGGTGTTTTGGTTTGTGGAAATGCCTTTTTGCTTGGGTGTAAGGGTGTTAGTCATGGACACAGTAAAGCACCGTGAAAGGGGTGAACTGGTTTATAATGTTCTCAATCAAGATAGCCTGTTAACGAGGGTGATCACCTGCAGTTGATATTCCCGCTAATCATATCCGGGATATTTTTCAATTTCCGCCATGTTGTCGAATTTGGTAATGGCGGCATTTTGAGCCAATCAGAGAGGGCCACAGCAGCCTCTGATTGGCTTAAATTGCCGCCATTGGCAAATTCGACAACATGGCGGAATTTGGCAATGTCCAGAACAGTACCCCCGGTCACCTCGTACCCTGAAGTCGCGGCTCCTGCCTCGTCACCCACACGACGAGTCCCCTAGCGGCGGTGACAGGTGAAGTGCGCGGTACAGCAATAGTGCTGCGTCACCGGGTTGGTGACGCCACCGGGCGCCGTCGGACTGGGAGGCAGCGTGAACCTGGACGGGCGCGGCGGCAGTGAGGGCGTGCTCTGCTCTGCGCGTCCCTCGCGCGTCGAGAAGATGGGCACGCTGTACTCGTCGCCCGAGTGCACGTCCAGCATGCAGATGCCGTTCATGCCCGAGGTGCGCGTGAACCGGATGCAAGTCAGCGTCGGGCAGCACGGCCGCGTCAGGAAGTGGCACTGCAAGCGCGCAGAGGCGGCGACAGATAGGCAGAGCTCGTGTTATACAATTGCCGCCATCTTGCGCCATTGCTACGAAAGCGTCGCTACCGCAATGAATTTTGAATCGCAGTACAATAAAATAATGTTGTTCAGGATGTCCTCGGCTTTCTACAGATGAAAGGAAAGTAAGGGGAGAAAAATAGAGAGAAGGTTGCCAATGTGCGCGCGCAAATCAAGCGGACACTCACACTCACTCACAAGTATATATATATATATATATATATATATATATATATATATATATATATATATATATATATATATATATATATATATTTCGGTTATGCGCGTACTCGCACTAGCACTAACGTCCATCCATACTGATTGCTCTAATTGCAGGACTCACTCGCGACATTGGCACTCGCGCACTTACTCACTGTAATACAAGCACACAACGTAGAAAAGACAAATTGTGTGCCTACTCTATTGCTCTAAATGTACACAAAGACGTTCTGGAACACTTTCACGAACGTGTTTGTGTACTGTTACAGAAGAACAGAGTTGTATGCAACTATATACAGTGTATACGTGAGAGTCAGTATCTTATGAATAAGTAGCGGAGAAATAAGAGGATAAATATGATATAAGAAAAAGTGGCACACTTTCCAAACTTGCGGCGAAATAAATGGTCATTCAACGTATACCGTTTTCTCACAATTACTTCCGTATGTCCTTGTGGAACAGAACTACATGAAGCGTTAATGTACTCCGTGGCAGACTTCCATGGCGAATATATGTTGAAATCAGTGCCATATTCCGAGTGTTTCTGCCATGTAGAAATGTTCTTGAGATATCTCAGTGTTTTCAATTTCGCAATTAGCAACGAATAACCTAATTACAATTATTTAACTTATTAGGAAGCTGAGGAAATTATCCAGGCTTTATCATTGCTTATCTCGCAATATCGGGTGACCCGTCGGCGTGAACACTGTGTCGCCGAAAAGAAAAAATACGTTACCTCCGCTGCACTGTGTTTAAGATTCCAGCTATGAACACGCTCCATTTCAAGTCCTTGTTGGAACAGTCTCTCTACAACGTCGCAGTTATACATGCCGCAGAAACAGCGTCGGCGACGGATTGACAGGGAAACCCGCCAATGCCGCGTCAAATGCCGGAGCTCGCGTACCATGGGTCTCGTGTATCATTTCCGCTTGTCAGCGAAGCCGACGTTATCCACCGCCGACAGACTGAAGACACCATGCACGCACAGTCCTGCGTGTACGTGCGTGCGTGTTTTCAAGGTTATAGATATTCTAAACCACACAGTTGTCGCGCGTAAGATGGTGAAACATAGCAAGTATGAAGCCTGTGGAACCTTTAGATATTTTTCAATTTGATAAAAAGTTGGTCTCGAAATGCCAGAGCTCGTCATGAAATGCCGTATACCGTCATGACAATAAAAAAAAAAAAGTTGTGGACGTGCGTAGCAACAGGGCACGGTGTTCTTACACCGTGCAACAGCGCTAGTTATGATGATGTTTCTCATGAAAATAATAATAAAATTAAGCAAGCTGTCGGCGCGCGTGACTTTTGTTTGCACTCGCGTTATGCAACCACCACAACGATCGCGGGAACGGAGCGAGCCAGTGTATGATGACGTAACTGGATCGCAGAGACAAGCATTATAGAAAATTATAGTTGGCACGCCAGCTGACGCTTGCCAGTATTTCATCTAGGGTTTAGAAGTTCTACACATTCATTTAAGGCAGAAAAGTGACAAGTCGAAAATGCTGAGCAAGTATACCCAATTAAACGAACACCCTATATACGGGATGATCATTCTTAAGTTCTACGGAATTTTTTTTTAATCGTCTGTGGTAGATAGCATAATTCTATTGGTTTTTACATTCCCATAGCATGTGGGGAAGCGATGCTGCCTCAGTCTTACAGATCTTGCAAATGTTACTAGGGTAGGTGTTCTACGGAAAAAAGTTCTACGGAACTTTTTTTTTTTAATCGTCTGTGGTAGATAGCATAATTCCTGTCCTTGAGCTAGATTATTCGAAGAGGCGGACATTACTAGCACGAGAAACCGAAACACATATAGAACTAATTAACTTCCTAATTATTTACTTTACGGCACATATTTACGAATTGTAGCCGGTGAGTTTGTAAGACGTATCCAATTGAAATAAGTTTGGATGGCACCAGTTTCGAGATATTATTTCCGAAAATGTGGGGCGAATTACATCGGCGTTTTAGATACTTTTGTGCTTCTATGCATAAAAGAGCGTTTTGTTAAAAAAAAGTAAGTGGCACAACAGTGCATTTTTAAAACGAGCTTTAAAAAAATACGTTATGGGGTTTTACACTTTAAAACCACCATCTGATTATGAGGCGGCGTGCCTCATAATCAGATGGCGGGACTGCAGATTAATTTGGACCACCTGGGGTTCTTCACAGTGCACCTAAATCTCGATCAGTACACTAGTGTTTTCTGCATTTCGCCCCCATCGAAATGCGGCCACCGAGGCCGGAATTTGAACCCGCGATCTCATGCTCAGCAGCTCAACACCATAACCACTAAGCAACCACGGTGGTATAAAACGAGTTTGATGGCGCATATCTCCAAAATGATGTCATTCTTGAGAGAGAGAGACAGACAGAGGCAGAAGAAAGGCGAAAGGCAGGGAGGTTAACCAGAGGGGAAGATCCGGTTTGCTACCCTACGCTGGGCAAAGAGGGGAGGGAATGTGATAGGAAGTAGAGAGAGAGATAAAAAAAAAGGGAGCACAAATACACAATCCCAGTCGGTCACTGTCACCGCATACTATCACCGCACAGTAGCACTATAACCATCGGTTCAGCCTACAGCCGCTTGTGCAAGTCAGTTGTCCTTAAAAACTGTATGGAAATTCATTCCAAATGGATACACCTTGTAAGCTCACCGGCTACAATTCGAAAATTGCAACAGGTGCCGTAAAGTAATTGATGAAGAAGCGTGCACTTCCACAAGCACCTGTAAATGTTGGACGTATCTATAGAGCGAAATTAATATATGCAAAGAAGGATGACATTTACTGCTAAGTATGGGTGATTTGATTAAATATTTGAGGAATTAGATTATTTGTTATGCAGTTTTGCAAACACACCACACACACACACACCACACCACACACACCACACACACACACACACACACACACACACACACACACACACACACACACACACACACACACACACACACACACACACACACACACACACACACACACACACACACACACACACACACACATACCTACATACATACATACATACATACATACATACATACATACATACTACTACATACATACATACATACATACATACATACATACATACATACATACATACATACATACATACATACATACATACATACATACATACATACATACATACATACATACATACATACATACATACATACATACATACATACATACATACATACATACATACATACATACATACATACATACATACTACATACATACTACATACATACATACATACATACATACATACATACATACATACATGAGCAGCCGATAATATGGGAGTAACTCCTCCTGCTCCTCCCCCACGAGGGAGGCTTAAACACCTTGAGTATGGCAGTGTATACAAGCACCCCTTGTGTTCAAAGTGCGCTTGGTGAGCTTCTCTTTTTACATTGCCAAAGCGCTGCTTCCTTACTATGCTTCCTTCCGGCGTGCATTTGTCGTCCGCCCTGGCATGACCGGCCGCCCACAGAATGACGACTGCCAGACGCAGCTGCGTGTTCGAAAACGTAAGGGCGCGGTCGGTTACGTTCCAGTGGTAATGCAAATCAAATAATAGTGAAGATCGCCGTTAAATGGGCGATGTTTAAATGTTGCACCGGTCGAAAGCAGCAGACTAAGTAATAAATGATAAGAGCAATGTGTGCGAGAGAAATGAAAACGAAGGTTCATGAAAGAAACACGTACAACGTGATGGTGATCAGCAAGATCGAGTTTTCCATTATCTCTCTAGCTACTTTCAAGAAAATCATTTTAATGATGTTTATGGTAGGACGATATATGCATCGCGTCACATATACAAATTGTTAATATCTGCATGACATCTGTAACATTTTCGCAAAAGCTTTCCCGCGCCCTGCGTGTTGGAAGTTCAAGTCACGTTCAGAAATCATGTTTCAGGTGAAAGGCAGAGTAGCCAAGTGTGAAGCGCTACCTGCACTCGAAAGAGTTACAGAAGCGCGACAACCCGCTAGATTCTGGTTTGCACGTTCGAGCGGCTTGTTTGAAGGACTGTTATATGACCTGCTTGATTCCGCGGACGGGCAGCTTTTAGAAGAAAAACGTGCTAGAATCTGATTTTTCTGAAACTGTAAATGAAATTATACACAACGTTTTATGCGTCTGTTATCGCACACACCTTTGGCAACCTTGGATTCTCATGTGGGTAATTGCAGAATTAGATCCTTATTTAACGAATTAGATACACTGTACAAAGTGGTATACTTACCACAGTATTCACTAAACAAGAAAAGGTTTTTTTTTTTTCTGACGACATGTCTACGCCACGGTGAATGCATTACATTGTCTCAATTATCACTGCCGTATTAATTATCGCTCCTTCAAACAGATAAACAGGGTTAATTTGCACACAGCTCACATCACATGACAACAAAGAGCAGAAAAGCGAAAATCGCAGCATAAGCGCATTTTACTTAGCGATAAATTATTTCGTGAAAATAATGAGCACTGTCAGGATTCAGCAGTGATAATACCAATACACCCCTACATCCTAACACATTTGTAAGTCATAATATGCGAAAATATAGCTTCATGTGTATAATCGAATAATTTAAGGGTGTATCACGGGTGTTTTTCCAATAGTTACGCCCTCTTCTGATAACTATCAATATAGACTGCTTAAACACAAGAACTTTGCGGGACGATACGATGTGCGTCCCTTCAAATCCTTTAGTTCAACGTACGGTAACGCAAACGTAAAGAAAATGATGACGATTATGATTTGTATTGGCACTCCTAAAGCCCCTTCGTTGCGTCTACAGCCGCTACAGGCAGCGGACGAGAGCAGTATATGGACGGGCTTTAAATAGTCACCCAGCCTGCTTGAGCTTAGTCAGGTATTATATACAGGCATAGCAGTCTAGCATTTTGGCTATCTCTCCTTGATATTTCTCTTCGTTAAAACATATGTCTATTGCTTGGGTATGTTTTTGTCCTCAGGCAGCCACCTCGGACCTCTGATAGCAAGGCACTGCCCTTCGAGCTATCATACAGATTTTCTCTCCCGATTTCTTTCTTGCCATTCTTGTAAATCACCATGGGCTTCTTTTAATTATTTTTTCGTTTCCGTCTTTCGCATATAAGTTACAAACTCCGTTTCTCTCACTTTCTCTTTGACGACTCCTGGTTGTTTGTTTACACTTATTTCAATTACCCTGTACTTGGTTGCCAACTTTCTCGCCCTCTTCACTATTCTGCGTCCACGCTTTTGAGGTACGAATATGTGCACTTTAGCCGCCCACTTCTTTTCATCCATGCTCCCGAGTCTTTCTTCAAAACTTCAAGCATTCATAACACAAGACGCTCAAGCGCCGGGCGGGCGGGCGTATATGAAGCGAGAGAAACGGCGAAACCATCGGGACGTTTCGCACTGAAGTGGGAGCCACGGGTGCCACCTTGTATATGACGGTATTTGTTAACGTGCGTAAAGATTACATACATAAATTGAAGTACTCAAACCACGGTGTCCCAATTGCGTACGGACCATGTGTGACGTTACTTTTTTACGTATAGGTTTGCTTGCGAACGCTATTCTCAAGCTCATCAATATCAAAAGTGGTGCGCGCGACTTAACCATTGAGGGCGTAAAACTTTTACCGCTGTTATTCACCCAAGGACAGCGGACCTTACACAAAGTAAGCCAACTATATATATATAGCCCAATAAGATTCCCGATATCTCCGCTCCATGGTGTTCAATTTCTGACAAACAACACCTATACCGGTGCAGTAATTTTCGGTAATGTTGTGCAGAAGCCGCGGGATATAATCTGACACTTACCATTTCAACCACAGCCTCGACGACAGTCTATCCAGAATGGCATAACAGCACGGGTAACGGTTTAAATAGTGTGAACTACGCGGCCGTGAAAGCAAATCCTTGTGAAAGACGATCGAGCGCAGCAATTTATCATTCACACCGGCGGCGCCTTTGATAAGCCGCTCGATCTCTAGCGGCTGCAGGTAAGTTAAAAACCCGACGCAAGAAGGAAGTTCGTAAACGGCGACCATAAACTGTCTCCTCCGGCGGCGCCAATATGCGCACGCAATAATTTTCCAGCCGAGGAACTGCCCGAAAGAGTTCTCGTGGTGCGTGACACGCGCGCGCGGTTAAAACAAGGGCGCCCCTTTTGACGAAAAATACGTGACCAGTAAGCAAAAGTGAGGCGGCGCAATACTTTTTAACCGAGCCGAGCACGCCATCGAAGCACGTATCTGTAAATCGAAAATAACTGATCTGGAAAGTCGCTTCTAACGCGGTAGTTACACGCATCGCAAAATGCGGGATGCGCGTTGATGAGAGCGATGGCAGATTGGGACGTTTTCTTCTCCTTTCCCAAGTCCCGGGCAATTAGGTGTGTTGAGGCCTTATGTTGAGCAGAAAACTTTCTAGTATAATAATCTTGGTAGGCACGGTATATGATACATTTCACAAACGCGTGAGCATGTGGCGCTCATTACTATTACATTTATATCGTTATAATTGTATACTATAGGGCCTACAGATGGCGTAGCGCTGGTGTCAACACAGCTCCAATCTTTTTTTTTTTTTTTTCATTCCGGGCATACGAAAAATCCTGGAAGATAAACACAAGCAAGAAGCCAGTATTCATAGACAGTCTTAAAACAATGATGTGACAACTAATCCAACTTGATCTTGCTAAGTCAGCATGACAAAAAAAAAAAAAAAAAAAAAGCTTTTTAACACTGCGACTGAAAGGCCTTGCAAAATCAGGTCTCTCTTGCACATGGTACTGTTGAAATTATCTGCTCTTGCACGTCAGTCACCGCTTCAAGCGATCGCACCCGCCGCGGTTGCTTAATGGTTAAGGCTGATTCACACTACGCCGACACGAGAACGATTTTGGTCTGCCGACTGATGACGCGAGCAGTTTACAGGACGGAAAACGGTGTGGCCAACGGTTTAAAGGAAGGAAAACGCCGTCGCCAACCGTCGGCAGACCAAAATCGGTGCCGCGTCGGCCTAGTGTGAATCAGCCTTTACGGTATTGGGCTGCAAAGCGCGAGGTCGCGGTATCAAATCCCGACCACGGCGGCCGCATTTCGATGGGGGCGAAACTCAGAAAACACCCGTGTATTTAAATGCAGGTGCACGTTAAAGAACCCCATGTGGTCCAAATTTATCCGGAGTCCCCCACTACGGCGTGCCTCATTATGAGATAGTGGTTTTGGCACTTTTTTTTTTTTTTTTCAAGCGATCGCATTGACGAACTTGCAGTAGCGTGCATTGGGTACACGTAACGTTAAAGAACGTATGTGGTCAAAGAATTAGGTGGTCAAAGTTAATAAAATCGTGTAAAGAGAAGCAATAAATCATTCTTCACAGATAAATCAGTCTTTCAAAGGTCAATTTTCCTTAAATTTCGCGGTAGTATGTTTACTCGCAGTGATAATGAAGGTCGCAGTTCGATTTCTTCAATTTTGCGCCAAAACCACAGGACCGATACGTCACTGTGAAATCACCTTTTTTTTTTTTTTTTTTCCTGCATTCTGACCATTGTGGTTTAGTAAATGTCCTCGGAGTTCAGTCCTCGGCTCCTCTCGAACACACTGGTGTCCATGCTTACCGATAAATAATTAATTGCCTATTACAGAGCCGATCAAACGCCGTCACACAATCCTTGGCGTCACTGAGAGCTGATGCGGGAACTTCAAAGAGGCGTCGCCACGGTCACCACACGTCTTTCGTTCTTGCAGCTGTGCTGGTCAAGTCTCGTCTCACGACAAGAGTTTAAAAAATTTTGGAGGACGCTTAAGCTTCGCCTTTAATATTGGAACGCGAAAACATACGAAGGTCCCTGAATGCTTGTCATGCTTCCCGGCAACTGCAGCTTTCTTTTTTCTCCACCTTCGCCTCTGCGCGCCGCTGCCGTTTTACGCTGCCGTAGGGAGCCCGGAGCCTAACATGCAACGCTCAAGCCGAGCGCGCCGCTGTTGGTATGGTAGAAATGCTAGAAAAGGGGTTTGTGTTTGAGTTTCCTCGTAACAGAATTGTTTTTTCTCGTACATTCAAATTACAATCCGACGCTATCATGTCTGTAGGTTGTGGTTAAGTCGTACTTTACGATTTTCGATTTATCTTACTTTGAGAAATTCAATTCTGTTCACTAACGCCTTGCGCCACGCGGAGGGCCTGTGCGGTCGGTGTGGTTCGGGATAATTTTCTCAGCCACCGACGCCGGATTTTCTGCTACGCTGTCGCGTTAAAATTTCTATTCCGGGGTTTTACGAATCAAAACCACGATTTGAATATGGGACACACCGTAGTGGGGGGGACTCCGAATTCATTTTGACCACCTGGGATTTTGTATAAAGAGCACCCAATGCACGGTACACAAGCGTCGTTGCATAACAATGGGCCATCCATCATCCGTTTTGACACCTGTGCTAAGGCACCAATGGCGCGCCACGCACTGGAGCCGAAATTGTACACGCCGGTCAGTCTACGGCCGCGATCTCGTGGAACCTAGCCCTTAAAAGAGGTGGGGAGGGGCGAAGGATCTCGAGACGCGTCTGTCGTCCACCTGTACTCGAGTTAGCACCCTTTGGGGCTTATCTTGTCCCAAAACGATAATCATCTTGCGCGCCTTTCCTTTTTTAACACTGCGCGCCCGGTACTTCCAGAAACGGCATGCGCGTTGTCAATGTGGCATTTGACAGCAAAGTAGCGAGCGCAGTTTTTTTTTTTTTTTTTTTTTTTTTTTTCAGTAAAGGAAACGCAAGCAAGGCAGATGATTATCGTGGTGTGGGACAAGCCCCAAAAAGGTGCAAAATGTTTTAACCTCTTCTCGCCTGTTGTCGCGATTTCGCGACGTAACGAATCCGAACTCATTAATTCAAATCGGAAGTTTAAGCAAGAGAAATTTCACTTTTGATGCTATGTAGGGTTATCCAGCAAACTCACGTCCTTGTGTACCTATCTCTGACTCGGAAAACAACTCTTTCCGCGTGGTGTTTCAAACGAGAGAACGCAATTCATGCGGCTGCATCCATTCAGATGCATAGTGAAGTCGTGATCTCTGCGATACAGACTACGTTATAGACTGCCATAAGGTGCCAGGCGATTCACCTGGCATGTGCAAGTTTGTTCAGAGCGAAAACATGCGAATACTATCAAGACATTGTTCTGTGTTATATGCTCGTTTCAGTTTTCTTTAAACAAGTCTACAAATTTAACCCGGGGTAGCAAGTGGTGTGACAGGAATTCTGGACGTTTTTCTCTTGTATTCAAGGCTTTTTAAACTGCAACTCGAGTACTTTTCTTCAGATAAGAAAATTCTGGCTATAAGAGGTTAAAATTTGTTTTAAAGAGTATGGGCCCAAGATAAATGTACACGATCCATATGATTGCCGCAAATCTAACCAAGCTTCCTACTAAAAGTGTCCCCATGCGCCCCCCCCCCCCCCCCCCCTCCCAAACGACGGTTCCAGGGTAATTAATCCCGGAGGCCATGCCTTTGCATACTGCGAGCGGCAGAAGCAACGTCACGACGCCCCATTTTTAACACTATACAAGCAAACATTCGGCAGCCACACTTACGTGTCGGCATGCGAAAGCATTGTAGTCGCTTTGGTGAAAAGTTTTCGCTAAGGTATTCATTCATCAAGCATGTCGTTAACGTTTACAACGTGCACGGCGTTACTTTTGAGACATGATGGCAGTTGTACACGTACCTCATTTTACACTCACGATTTGGCATCGAATGTTTCCCGTCACTATGTGGCTCCTACCCGCTATGGTGGATTGGCCAAGAAATGGATACGCGGAGCGCAGCGGTGCCGTTTCGTATTGAAGGTTCATTAGCGCGATAGAACGATGACGACGGCGACACGCACACTATCAAAAGTAATGCGCGAGTTTTTGCATATCATATACGGAAGACACGATGCCGGGTTGTGCAAGAGAGAAATTTGACGTCAATCCGAGAATCCTTGACGTGTTTACTCTCCGCCGTCGGCCATTTTTGGTCACGCCGCCACCGGATTTTCGTGAAATGGGGCACATAATGCTTTCGCATTAAGTCGCTCATCAGCCTCACCACTTACCTATGTACTGTTCTTGGCTACCAGGCTGTAACAGCATGGATAAAACCTGCCAATTTCCAAGACATACTCGGGGTCTTTGCTACCATCCATTCACGATTACAATTGATCTCAATGGCTGTTGTCAAATTAATTTACCGAATAGCCTGTGTCAAGGTCCTCGCTTGTTTCCCATCAATCATGTGGCTCCTACTTGGAACATTCAGGTATCCAGCGAAAAAGAATTTGTCTACTTATGAATGCAACATGAAATTGGTAACTGCAGCCGAAACTTCACAACTCAAACTTCCCTGTGCACTTCTCAATTTCACTTCGTCCGGATTAATTGCGAATATAATTATGCACAAGGGTGCACATACAAATAGCTTTGATAATCTGAACCAAGATTCCTTGCGACATGCACGAACCACTTCGGACGCATTCATGTTGCTCCATCACATTAACAATGCAATGTCAGCAGTGGATGCTGGCAGTGCAATGAACTATTTCCCATTGCAGAATGCGTACAGGCTTGTGCAGAGAAAAGCAAAACTCTATAGAGGGAGTAGGCAAGCAGATCCATGCTATAGACAGCAAAGCTGTGCGTCACAAAAGCGTCAAGACAGCAAAGCTGTGCAGAGTAAGCAACATGGAAAGATTGTGCAATATAGTGGTCAGTTAGCTTGCCAACTCGCCCAAAGAACATTTGAGCTTGGGGAATGCCAAAGCACAACAAATATCAGCTCTGACTGGTGATATGCAATTCTCTGCAAATGCACTTGAGCATCATTATGAACGTAGGCTTTTACAGCAGTACTCGGCTACTTAGATTTTGTGCTGCTATGCACAAGCTTTAATAAGCAAAAATACGATCAGCTTGCTCGTGACAAATTATTGTGCTTGCGTACATTTACGCAGTCATTAAGCTCAGTAAAAAATAAACAATGCCCACCTCAGTGCGAGATAGATGGCTGTCCTCACAGGAACAGGTTAGGACAGGGTTCAGAGAGGCCAAGAATCCCAAGTGCCACCAATGTGCAAAAAGCAAATCAACTACAGAGCCCACAGAACTACGAATGCATCCCTACAAGCCATACAAGCAACAAAAGTATGCAGCTGCATGGCCCGAGGCTGTCGTGAGGCCCCCAGATGACATGGCATTACAATACCACAGAAGAAAAAGCAGCAGCGCTATAAGCGAAGACATTGGGGACTTTATTGGTAATTATATATATATACACGGGATGACAGGGCCTCCACGTACACCAGCGCTCACTGCCACGGCGCTTGCTTATGGGGCGACATGCACAAAACAGGGCCTGTTGGCCGGGGCAGCCAGTGCTGGTGCACCGCAGATGCATAGCAGATTCCTCTCTCTCGCACACGCTCGTATGGCATCCAAGAAATCGTCCACGCAAGCAACGACGTCATCCATTGTACAGTCATCGAAATACAAATTGATCATTTCCACAAAACTTTCTCTCTCAATCTGTCGCAGCAACAGCTGAATACAGAACACCTATGACAACCGAGTAAAAAAAAATAGAAAAAGAAAGGACTACCCAAGCGAGGAGCCTCCAGCAAATTACTGCCGCAAGTACACACTCAATGGAAAGATTGCATGGGCTAAGGCGCAGTTAGGGACCAATGAAATCGGCATGCCTTCACAACAAAACACCTGGCACTTTGAATCAATTCGAGGCTAAATTATGGGGAGGAGAACAGCTTGAAGCGCTGCTTTGAATACCAGAAACAATGCACCAGGGTT
This sequence comes from Dermacentor silvarum, assembly GCF_013339745.2. NCBI lineage: Eukaryota > Metazoa > Arthropoda > Arachnida > Ixodida > Ixodidae > Dermacentor > Dermacentor silvarum. The sequence goes on along the minus strand of NC_051159.1, from coordinate 132,074,343 downwards.
AAATTTCGCGCCCATCGCTCATGTCCCTCCTCAAAGGCAACAAACATTGAAAAGCTGAACGCAAGCCACTGAATTCTAAACAATACACATGTAGTGTATCAGCAAACTTTATCGCGACATAAGCGCGCAGCTGTATTAAATAAACAAGTGTCCTCTTTATTCTCACAGCATACAGCAGCATCAGGAATGGCAGAAAAAAAAGCCAAGACTGGTCTTCAAAAGAAAAAAAAAAAAAAAAAAAAAAGATTAGCTTGTACCTCTCACTAGACGATTTGACAGTTCCCTTCAGGCAACTGAAGGGCCTCACTGAGCAGGTGACTTGAATACACCAGTACGCTCGGCCCGCTGTAGCACAGTTCACGAGCAATGCTGCTTCAGTTCAACACTGAGGATCTCTAAACGAGAGCAACGCTGGTGCTAAACATAGCAATGCTACAAAAATTAGCCATTCCTTGGTAAAAAAAAAAAAAAAAAGTAAAGGAAGGGGCAGTAGCTGGGGGTCATCTGAACAAGGGAGAAAAAAACTGAATCAAGGAATAGGGCACTGTTAAAAAAAGTAAGAGGGCAGAGGGCAACGTAGGGGCAGTTTTTTGTTTCCTTTGGAAAGAACAAAAGTGGAAAAAGAAAAAGGCCACAGTGCAGGAGTGCTCTTGTGCCCTCCTCGTTTCTTTTTTCTCTTGTCCCTCCTACTTTACAGGGGCCCTGCGCAGCCGAGTGTTGTATCCAGCGGTCAGCATGCTACTGCTGGCAGGCACACGACTTCTTGCGGTTGTCCGTTGGGTCCGTGGGGGCAATCGTGATGGGGATGTTGTCTCGAGATGGAGACGGATCATTGTCCCCTTCACTCCGTATCTGCTTTTGTGACACGATGTGGTAGATGTCTGCACGAGAAAGGAAGTAACAGTGAATGCTCTGAGAACTCTCATGCTCCTAAACAAAAGACCTGCACACATCAGTCTAAAGACACATGGATGGTCAGAGGGACCTTCTGTGCACTGTTGATGTGGCATCTGAAAACCACATGCAGTAAGTAAATTCTGCCCTTGCCAACACTGCCCCATGATGACAAGTTAAAGCGTAACTCAGCCAACCATGGAAAGCGATCCTCTTGGGAACAAAGGATAACACAAAATGACACTAATTGTACCCTGAATTATTCAGGGGTGGGACAGCTGCAACAGATTTTGGAGCAGAATATCTTTAATTTGGAGAGATCTGGAGCAGCTTAACAAGTGTAATCGCTATTTTTGCACTAGTCGTTCCTTTTTTGGATTTACTCCTGCAGCACTTTTCAAAACTGCCTCACAGTTGCCCTACTAGATCCAACTTCAGAGAGCTCAAAAGACTGCCATGTTCTGCTTTCTAGTGTCCACCACATACCGTGCAGACTCTTATTACAGTTCGTATAATTCAACTAACAAATAGCTCGAGCAGCATTTTATGACCCATTGTAGTGGAAGACATTCAAATTGAAAACTCGCTAATCGGACACCTTAGTACACAAGACGGTTACTAAAATTCCGGTCAAACACTACGGCGTACACAGCAGTGTTGCGGAATGGGCAACCCCATTCCATTCCAATCCGGGAAATTAAAACTTGCCGCAATTCCATTCCTTTCAATTCCTCGGGATGAAAAAAACTTAGCCCATTCTCACTCCGGGAATGGCCAGACAGTTCAATTCCATTCCTGTAATTCCTTAACGTAGGAAAGGCATCTTGATAGTTTTATAGAGTTAACGATGAACACATCATAAAGCTGATGTCATCAGACGCGTTAAGAACTGCAAAAATACGCAAAACACGTTACCAATGTCAAGAGAAAGTAGCTTGGTGACATATCTCATACAGTAAAACCACCCTACCAATTCCCATAGGGGCAGTTCTCCCGCTACCTATAGATTTTGCATGGTCAGCATCTTTTACCGGCTTGTAAATATTGCTTAAGCTTAACCCTTTCAGGCCTGGAGTCGTCAAATGACAACAGGACTTAAAATCGGAATTTTCAGCATGAAAAAACAACCGAAACTGCTTGTACTTTTCCCACATCATACTATTGGAAATGCTAGTGCCATCGCCATGGTTAGTCACATGACTCTACGGAGCCGTGTCGAACGAGGAAGAAGAAATGACAACAACCAACATGGCAGACACGCCGTCGGGTACGTACGCTTTTTCTTTTATAATGAATAACTCCTGCGTAGTTTCAGTTATTTTATATTGTCTAAACAGATTGCAGAGAACGCATGTACTTGAATAAGCGTCATTGCAAGGTGATATTAGTTGTAATGCTAAAATGACGACAAAGCGAATTTTTATGCTGACAAAAGTAGTGTTCGAGAAGACCTTATATTATGGCATGGTCAAGAGCATCCTTTCAATTAACAGGTGCAGAGCTCCATCCAGCGATGAAGGCTGACATTATCTTTGGCTTGGCTTGCCAGCCTCTTGTTGCGTGTACTCACGTTCACGCTTTCTTTTTAGGTGTCGAATCAAATTAGATGAAACTCCGACTACAGCATGTTTGTTTTCTTCACGGGTAACTTTAAAAAAAAAATTGTTTCCAATGTGCCATGTTGGCGGACTTACTGTGTGCGTGAGCCGCTGGGCACAGGAGCCACATTCTTTTCTAGGACAACATAGTCCAAAACAAGCCCGCTGAAGAGCTCGATAACGGTACCGACGCAGATGTGGGACAAATGCCCCAGAGTCATCCACGACCCGTCATAAGACACCGCGATGTTGCCCGGATTGTTCAAGTTTAGGTCCGCATAAAGTTCGCGAACCGAAATCGCACACTCGCTGGTCAGTTTCTCAGCAGCGCGGGTAGCGGCGGGCATCAGCTTCGTTTTCACGTATGCCTGCCACGTTTTTGTATGCAGGCCGCGATGTGTAATATTCATTGTTGCAAACACGTCATTTAGAGCGGTTTGCCTGTTTCCCGTGGCCCGCATAGCGCGCGCGGCGAGCACATTCACGCTGAACGGATTCATATTTTGGTCTCCATCGACGCGCGGCGAACTCCACCCCGATGTCACGCCGCACTGTGCACACACAAACAGCAGCTTGACGGCAAGGCCATATTCCCGCTCACCTTTGTCAATTTTCACGTCGCCGTTGCAGATTTTGCAGTTTGCAAACGACAGCAAAGCATTCACTAACTCCAAGCTCACAATTGTGAATGTTGTAGTTGTAGCATCGGGCGGGGGAGCCGCGGCACTGGCGCGTTCGGTGAGGAAGTTTTGTTTTCGTTCCATCGCTGGAAGGGATGACATCTGCTTAAGTTTCACTGCAGCTTTTTCCCGGATGTCTTGTAGCTGCGGAGCTTGCAGGATTTTCGTGTCGTGGCGCACACGGCCGCTGCCCGCGGTGTTGTCGGTAGCCGACGGGTTCGCTGGGCCACCGTCCGATAGGCCTACCGCTGGTGGATCGGCCGGCTCGGCCGGCTCAGCGATCGCACCAAGCACTGCCCGTCCATCACCTTGGGCGTCCTCAGTTGTCGTAGGACGCTTGTTGAAGTTTTCGGCCAACGACCGCTTTATCCGCTTCCCAAACTTATGCTTGCTGCGGAACTTCTTCAGTTCTCGAGCCATGACTGCTTGCACCGTCGGCGACAGACAGAAAAACAAAATGGCATACGCGAGTGCGCGCGACAACGCCGTGAAGCAGACGATGGAAAAGCCGCTAAGCTAATCAGATGGCGCGCTGCGCAAAGCAGCCAATACGATCGCGCACTGGTACCTCACGATGACGCTTATTTTCTAGAAAGCCAATGAACAAGGACAGACTGGGTTGGCGGGAAATTGAAGTTGAGGGGCCGCTCTTTCAAATGAGACCAAGATGGCCTCGATAGTGCGTCTGCAACGGCTCCTGTGCGCGATGAGAAAATGCGGTTTCGGCGTAAATTCTGGCACAGATCCAGCTCAAACAGATTATATAAATTAGTTTTGCGGCAAAAATAATGATAAGTGAAGCTAGAAACTTCGCAATTTAGTGCAAGAATGGTTCTAGATTTCGAAAATGCCAGCTTCAAAAAGGATTTTTTCGCAATTTTCGGTCTTTCAATACCCGTGTCCCCTCTAAACTGACCGATTTTTTTTCTCAGGCTTTCATTCGAATTTTGTACAATTCGAATTTTCGTAGCATCCCTGCGGAATTCGAATTAACGAGCTTTTACTGTATCTGGTTTCTAATCTCACCAAGGGTCACCACTAGATGCTTGCTCCTTTATTGCCCACAGGGGTGCGATTGCACCTGTACACAAGCACGCGCTAGTATATATAAACAATGCCACCTTATGCGAACGATGCTGCCATATATTAATGCATTTCTTTTTTTTTGAGAATTGAAAAATGATTGCCCCTCGTTTGGTGACGAACTGAAGGATTACTGCAAGTTTTTGACTCATTTGGTTTTTCTGATGGGCGCACAACTATAGAGCGTTTTGTGTGTGTTCACATACAAAGTTTGATTATGGTATGGACGTGCGTGCCGGTTGCTATTCTGCATGCGAGTCTCGCATCGATTACTTTGATGCAGACTACTGTGCCGAATCGGATGCAGTCAAACCCACTTATAATGATTCCAGATATAACAATATCGGTTATATCGTACACACTGCAGTGCATTTATAATTTTACAACCCTGCCTATGAATCGGCATCACTGTCGTTTTTGCACAATTGTCAGGGGAGGTGTATGATAAAGGGCATGCCAAGGGGTGTACACTCGCGCATGCGCCAGTGCAATATCAGATGCGGCGACGGTGTCTGTCTCGCTCTTACACAATTGTCCGTGCAGCACCACATGCATTACGTCTGTTTCAACGATTCGGATTTGGAACAACCATCTATGGCCTTTCACCATGTAAACAATGGCCGCTCAAGTGTTCCCGTTGACGCAGCCCGAGTCAGCGAGAATGCTGCACCGCACGCTGCCGCCATGCACTGTAGCAAAGGATCGGCAGTTACTATGCCATAATCGGGAGATGACGGTTCGTGGTAACGTTTTACCTTTTGAACATCTCATTCCTTTCGCACTAGGGGCATGGGTAACATAATTTTACGGCCCTTGTATGGCTCACAGGCAGTCATAATGCTGAGACCATTATGCCCAAGACCTTTGCAGAACGGTGGCATGCCACAGTAGTTTCCGAAGTTTACGCTTCCAGTCAACTACAGCAAGTCGCTCCCTTGTGCAGAATACAGTCGTGTCCCACCGGTAGTAAAATACATCACGAGCTTCACAATAATAATGGCGACTGCGCTTGCAGTTTCAGAATGACAGGTGATCGGAACCGGGAGCTGTTTTGAAAGAGCTATGAAAGAAAGATGGACGTTTCTAACAGAAGTTTGCAGCTAGGTCCCGGGAATGCACTGGGAACAAAATTGAAACTGAAAAATCGTTTTCAGAGAAATGTGCTGCACAACTTTCACTGCTGACCCCAGCTTCAATGCAGTTAATTTGCGAGTCCATATGTAATGAACTACTGGTATAATGACAATTTTTCATGGAACTATTGAGTTCTTTATAAAGTAGGGGTGTGCAAATATCAAATATCACTGAATCGAATATTCAGCGTTCGAATAATTCAATTCGCAAATCAAATATCTACTATCCGATTTTTTAAATATTTGGTGTAGAGACTCGCACAGTGTCACGGGCGCGGTGTCACGAGCGCCGTTGCTCCATGCCATCCGAGTGAGCGTTTCACTTTGTTTTCGGCGCAAAAGGAGCGCAGAGTGCACTGCGGACGGCCCGCTCCAACATCGGCTCGGTGCGGGGGATAGCACACACAGTGCCCGAACGCATAATTCACAGAATGGCACCGCGTCAGCCGGGGCCCGCCTCTGTCAGCACAACGTTTCAGCACAAGGTTCGCCCGGGTCAACAGGACCGATCGAAATGATAACACGACGTGGACAGAGGGAACGGCAACATAAGCAGCGCATATTACATAAAGTGCAAAGATCAGGTCAATTAGCCGCCGATAGGCACAAAGATCAGGTTGGGTATGCAGCAACGAACCTCACGCCACTTCAACAGCCGTCAATCTAACCCACATGCATAACCCTGGAATCGTACACATGATGAGCCACCCATATAAACATACTTGTGGCAAGCATTCTGCGACAGCTTGCTGCCCGTTACTACATCGACCAGCGGCGAATGTTTGTCACTGCCACACCGCCTAGGCCATTATTAGGCCGAATCAATGCCATTTCGTCGGGCGTTGGCAACTAATGTTACGGTTTGGTTCAATCTCGATGCAGATCTATTCACAGTAGCCACGCTACACTTGGACAGCCGACAAACCGCCTCGCAAACAAAAGCAAGTGCGCAGGATGGCAGCAAGTTGTTCACGGCCGCCATGTTTGCCACACACGAAATGGCGGTCTCTCGTTACCAGCACCGTTCGTAGAAACTTTTTTTTGTAGCTTCGAGCAACCCATCACAAAACTAGCTTTAGATTTCATTTAAACGGCAGGGGCGTGTAAATGTCATGACCTGGTTGCATACAGTGGCTTGATCTTGCTGCGACCCTCCAGATTTTAGAACTTTTGACAGGTGGCAAATCGCACCGAACCTGACAATGAAATGGAGCGGACGGCACCTGCTCTTTAATGTCAGCGCCGGCAACACCAGTCACGTGACTCGTGGTCCTTTTGTATGTTGTGCTGATCGGCCTTACAATACCTTACCTGCCATAATGTAGGGATAGCCCTACTGCATTTCGTAGAAAAACTGGAAAGCAAAACTTTCTATGAAAAAAAAAAATAATAATGATTGCCGCAAAACACAGGTCCACTATTAAGCTCAGAACGTTGTTGGTATTCTGTAGAACATATCGTGGGAAAAAAAAAAGCACTTGATTCTATCAACAGAAATTCTGATAAAATACATTTCCAGACCTTCATAAACAAGAACAGAGCTGTAATCAGTGCTGGCACATTATATTTGGCATTCCCTTTAGAGTAGACCGTACTGTATGTCTTGATAACTTGCTAGGTTCTTGTTATGCAATGCTAGGAGACTTCTGAGCAAGTGCAGCACGGTTTTATTTGAAAAAATTTGTAAAAATTAATATTTGTGAAAAATTTTTCGATATTCAATTCAATATTTGACCTTTCTTTTTCTTGATTCAATTCGACATGAACTCTACTATTCGGTATTCGCACAACCCTATTATAAACGGGTTTGACTGTATATTCCAGTGTATCTACTTTTTTTTTTTACCAAGATATTAAATCCACAGTAAAAAAAATTTTTAAGTGACCCTCAAAGGGTGAATAAATTAAATAGAAAAATTTGAATATTGAAGTTCAGAATAAACATTCCTTAAACCCAAACACGAACATTTCTGCCGAGGGCAACATGCAATGAAGCATGCACTGTGTGCGTATCACATTGCTGGTCAGCTTTCTCATCACAGTTTACAGACATGGAGCAGCACAAGCTGCGTATCCTATGTGGTTGGGCCTTTAGAATAATCTGGTTTTACTGCACAAATTATCAGACTGCACAAGCACTTTGATGAAACAAAATGAAAGACCACCAAGAGCAGCATAAAAAAAAAAAAAAGCTGTTGCCTCACCTGTTAATATTTGATGGAACGCTGCTTCTACATTCGTGGAGTCTAACGCAGATGTTTCAATAAACGAGAGCTTGTTTTTCTCTGCAAAGAAAGCAAAAACAATACAGGATAAGGCAACAGACAGACAAAAAAAAGTTAGGAGGAAGCTTTCCCTATTCAAATACAAGTAAAACACATTCTTTTACAAGGCAACCACTGCACGAATTTCAACAAAATTTGTTACATTTGAGAGAAAAATTCTAGCTACTCTAGGAGATAGAATTTCGATTTAGAGCCTAGAATTCCAACATTGAGAGAAATTGGCAAGTATCAAAAATTTGAAGCATGGAGTTTAGATGTACAGTCAAACCATGTTATAACGAAACGAGATGCAGTCAAACCTGGATATATCAAATCTGAAGGGGATCACACAGAAGTTCGATATATACAGTGGAATCTCGATGATACCGATCACGGCTAATACGAATTTCCGGATGATACAACTTTTTTTTAGGTCCCGGCCGAGCCCCATTACTTTGCAACGTGCTAGAGAACGGTTGTTACGAATCGATTTTCGACCCGCGTCGGTTGATACGAATAAGCGCCGCCCCACCGACGGCCGCGAAAGAGAACAGCGTGCAGTCGCGCGTTTTCCCTTTCTCTTTTAGTGCGGAGGCGCGGAATCCGCGACTGGGCGCGAGGAGTTTGAAGTGGTGGCGCTTTTGATGCTTTTGTGCTTTTCTTTTTGACTCTTTGCTCGCTCGGCGGCTGCACTTCCCCACGCGTGGCCGCCGCAGCAAGCGAAGGTTCGTGCGGTCTATCGCTTCAACGGGAACTGAGCGGCGTAAGCACAGCGCATACAAAGGTCAGAGCCGTGTGGAGATCGCTTTCAAGATACGGTGCGCGCGACAACACCGACAGCCGGCACAGGTGCAAAGTACAAGAACGCATTTGTTGGCAGAGTAAGAGCCGCCCCTCCCACTCCCTCCTTCCCGTGCTACCTTCCCGCTTTGCTCCTTTCGCGTGGGGTGATTGCGTCGCCAGTTACCCTTGCGCTCGGTTGCAAGATACGCATTTGGTGCCGCAGCACAGCTTCGCCCCCCCCCCCCCTCCCTCCCTCCCATACCCCCACGGCCTTTCGTGCAACAGAAGTCGCGTTTGCTCTCCGCTGTGCGTTCGCTGTCCGTGAAGGCGCGCGTCGTCCCCCGCGCGCTTTCACTCGCACACACGGCGCGCGGTGACTACTTTATCGCCCTTGGACTCGTGCTGCACGTCTCATGCTCCTCCTCCGCATCGCCCTCGTTGATTTCCTCTCCCATCGGTGGGCGCACCTCGTGCTCGCTACCGCCCTTGTCGGCGAGATTTTCCCGCGGAAGCCGCAATTTCGTCTCACGCGGCTGCATTGTAAGCGGTATGCGTATACATGGAGTTCTATGGGAGGGTAAACGGGAGTAGGAAAATGCCGCGTTGTAGCCAGTTCTGCACTATAAACAGTTACGTTATAAGTGGTCTATACTGTAAATGCTTTTTACGTACGTGTGCCTGAAAGAGTTCACCTCTCGACTCTTTAATTTAGCTAGTTTTAATTGTGTTTCGATGATACGAATTTCCGCTAATACGAATTTTTTTCGTGACCCCGTGAGATTTGTATCATCGAGATTCCACTGTATAGGTAATTCGATATACAAAATAAAAATTTTATACAAAAAGTTGCAAGGGGATTTTACTGCTGTTTGTTTTGTGTGCTATATGAGGGTACGATATATAAGAGTTCGAGTGTATAACGAAACAGTGGATATAACAATTTAGGTGAAATTCCCTTCGAAATCCCCACAAACATTCATAGATACAAACTCGGGCTCCCCTTTCAAATTTGTTATAACGAGGTTTTACGGTATTAGGTGCAGTTTGCAGAATTCCAATATTTTTCATTGTCAAGGAGTAGTAAACATGATAGTGAAATCTCGATAAAACGAACTTCAGGGGAGCGCGGTAAATCGTTTGTTATTCTGAAAGGTCGTTATAGTGAAAGCCCCAAGATTAACCTTTCTGCCTCATCAACCCATCAGTTTATTAGTTGTCACCATTTGAGCTAGCCACAAAAACGTCGCTGTTGGCTCTCAGCCCAGGCTGTTGCTATTTTCCATAGATTCTGCGACTATGCACCATCGTAGTACAGCATGAGACGCATGCAAAACAGACGCCTAGATAACTACTGACAAAGAAGGAAGCTCTATGTCGCCTCCAAAGCACAATCTTTCTTGTTTGTTCTTTTTTTCACATTCCTTGCCATGGACACCACGACTTTCTCACTCAAGACAGACACCTGAATTATTCCAAAGCGCAAGCGCGTGTAAACGACAACGTCCAGAAAGTGCAAAGTGCGATTGTGTGGCATCCCCGCAAGTAGGGAGGTTACATTTCTCCGCATGCGTAGCTATAGCTAGTATGACCGCACAAAGAAGCACGAAAGGACAAGAGGCGCCTCCGTTGCTAGGCGGCACTTGTCTAGGCAGAGCATTCGCTCACAAAACCCGATGCGTCGTCACCTCCACAGTAGACAAAAATCTCCCACATTTTTTTTTTTTTTTTGGCATGCGCTGTCTAAGGTTTTGCGAACTTATGTGCCATGGCGTCCACTTTCTGCACCTCATCTGCTAGCTTACTGTTTCGGCTGCCGTGAAGGATACATGGAAATCAAAGAATCCCCCCCCCCCCCACACACATTTTGGAATATTAGTTCGTAGTACTGAGGTGTTAACATGACACGGAAACCAAATAACAATCGTTATTCTGAAAAGTTCGGTATTCTGAAGTTCACAGTACTGAAATATTTTTACATTAAAAATATAACATGTCAGCTGGGGATTTCTGAAAAGTTCGTTAATGTGGTGTTCGTAGCAATGAAGTTTCACTGCAGTTGGGTTTTTTGAAGTTTTACAATATTCAAGATTTCTGGAAGATTGACGGCCTAAATAAAAAGTTTGCTGCCTAATTTATCTTTTTCTTGTAAATGCAACAAACCTAAATTAAAATTGGTGCAGTGGTTGAGAAAAATTATTTCTCCATTTCCATGTATTTAGATAGCTCCCGAGCTAAACCTTCCTCTTAAAGCGCGGGTACAGTCCAGCGTGCCCAGCTGCGGCCAGCAAAGTGACGTCACATCGGCAATGCCAGTACCACCAAAAGTTTACACCCTGTATACCTCGGCACGATGAATGTGGCACGTAGCAGCGTGGTGATCAGCTGTGGCCGCAACACGCCATATGCCGCTAGGCACGATGGCTGTGCAGTGACGCTATACCCAAGGGCGTCAACTTTGCACTGGTGTAGCGCAACTACACCGCGCATGATGCATGCCCGCGTTACACCGGACTATATCTGAACCTTTATGGTAGTGACTCTACTACTTCAATAATGAAGTGCTTTAAACTGGTAATAAACCAGTGTGTGCAATCAATAACAATAATAGTACTATCACAAAATAAAAGGCTTAACACGAACAGAAAAGCATGGCCTGCCTTTTTCCTGAGGATGCTCTAAGTAAACCGGAGAGAGTGCTGCTAGACAGTGGCCAAGCCAGTAATCCTTTGAAAGAGCTCACTTCACATACGATGCACTACATTCAGATGTAATTTGTCCTGTGACAATAACTGTCCTTTGTTATTTTTCACTATGTTTTCTTCTTTCAGATGTAAATTGTAGAACATACGGCAATAAAGATGAGCGCATCACACCGTATATGCTGTGTATTTACGTGTTATTGCAACTGTAGCTTATCCTTGAAGTTAAGCATCTTTGTTTCTGAGGAGCTGCTTCTAGTTTGCTTTCAAAAAGGCCCAGCATACTTTTATACAGTGCAGCATCATAACTTTTAAACAAATAAAGCACAATTCATTGAACTTCACCATTGTAGTCGTGCAGAAGGGACACTGCGTTCCAAAAACAATATTTACAGTGGCTAGATTTTCTTGGGCTTTACTGAGTTAAAGAAAGCACAGAAAAGACAAAATTCTATCCTAAGGAGTAAAATTTTAGTTGGCCTAGACTGCCCACGCGCCACTCCATCCTACCATTTAGTTCAAGGCATCATCTACAAGGTAGTGCCACAGCCAGAATATAAATGATTATATGTCTGCTTACAAATTAAACCTACTTTTCGCCACTGAATCACTCCAAGGACACTTCATAATGACAGTGGCGTAGTCAGAATTGGCAGGCAAATTATAGTCTTCTCCCACGAAACTCCAGCAATTACCAGACTAACATAATTGGTTTTCTGCAAGGGCTGCTTTAGCAAAACGGCTGACAAGCAAGTTAGTTGCAGAACAGCTTCCTAGGAAAAACAACTGGCAAATGAGGCCTTCAAGCAAGATGGGCAAAGGTTTGGTACAAGTGCAACACATCGAAGTGAAAGAACACTAAACAGGTCCTACAGAGCCATTCTCAATGTTCACGTTGCACATTAAGTGTTAAAATTACAATCTCTCCAACTATTCTAACAAGCAAAATGTGCCACATGCTTTAGTGGCTGCTTGCCACAAATGAAGTTTGTAGATTTCAACAATGGTTTTACAAACTCCAAGTAAAATCTTGCCAACGTTTTAATAATACGACATGCAATCTTCAGAAATTTTTTTTTTAAGTGCCTCTTGAAGTGAACAAGGGTGGACCCAATATGTGCCATTTTCCTGGGCAGTCTTCATCGTACTGGTGTACATAATGTGAAGACACTATAGATGTGCAATTACTGCCGGGACATGAGCAATTTGTCAGATCACCTCCCACAGTCGTTGCTCAGGTTTTCACTCGAGTGTGTGTGTAGGGAAAAATGTGTTAATGTGGGCACAGCAGGAAGCATGAACATGACACAGGCCCAATCACTGTTTGCACAGTCAGTGAATTCCAAGAGCACCATGCCTTTCTCTGCCAGCTCAGGAACAGTGGGTTTGCAGGCATAGCATGTTTTTATAAGCAGCGTTGCTTACCTGCCAACTTTGATGAACTTATTGCAAAATACCTAGTTTTCAAAGCTCTCTTGCGATTATCATAATGACACCAATATTTTACAATTTATTTGCATCTAGTTAAAGGTACAACTGATTAAAAAAGAATAGAAATAGTCAAGTACCAATTGCTCAGACATTTTTCAGACCTGCTCGATTTCCTGTCCTACTTGATGCAGCCGCCAATCCCATTGAAAAATTTTTATAACAGCAACCGAAATTTCAGCCACAACTTTGTGTATCTTGCTTAGAAGTATGGCTTTCCTGCCTATTTTGAGTACTGCTACTGTAAATTTGTGGCGCTTTATGAAAACTGCTGTCAGCAACAGCTAATCTGATCCATTCCAGTGGCTAGATCGAATTCCTGGTTCGAGCATTGTAGATCATGTCTCGCTTTCGCTTGCCCATTTCCCTGAACTTGGCCTCATGCAAACTTAGCCTCATGTGGATTACAGGCAATCCCACTGAGGCGCAAACGATTAGCAAAACAGCTTTAAAGGCTTCAATATTTTCATTTTTATGGGCTGTAGTGCAATTAACACTAACCAGCAAAGGCCTTTGCTTCATCAGTAGGCACAGCCCGAAGGTGTCTGAGGTCATTCTTGTTGCCCACAAGCATGATGACTATGTTCTGGTCAGCGTGGTCCTTCAGCTCCTTCAGCCAACGCTCCACATTCTCATAGGTCAGGTGCTTCGCTATGTCATACACCAACAGTGCACCCACAGCTCCCCTGTAGTACCTGCATATAGGCACAGCATACATCCAACCATGAAGCAACACAGCAAGCATTCTTATGCACAGGAATGATCATTGCAATGAAAAGAGGCTTCTAACTTTAGTTGAGTAATTATACCACCGGAAAAATTTCTGTGGCAATGAAAGGAAAGCTAAGGGGCTGGAGCTTTAGCACATGTGTTGCCACGCCATGTAGTTCAGCAGCGTTTGACAGCACTTTTCGACTTCTCAGAACAGACGCAGCTTCCACACGAAACAGTTTCGTGTTTGCCCAGACACCATTAAGAGAAAATAGGTCAAATTCAAGACTCAGTGTGTTCTGCCTTATTTTGTTCTTGTAAATAAGGTGTTCACGGTTCACATGGATGAAAATGTGGGACTTTTTTCAGAGGCGCGTTTGACGCTTTCCCTTCACTGCCACAAAAAGTTGTCCACGAGTATACCGAAAATACAAAGGGTTATAAGAGTATTTTGATGCAAAGGTGAAAAGTGGATGGAAAAAATTTAGCAGTATCATGTGTAGCATTGCTATGAAATCTAGAATAGCAGTCATAGGTCTCCATGCCTAAAGAGTGCATACAAGCAGGTATGCACCCGATTTTCACTTTGAAGCAACCAAGGACCCTTACGCATTCTCATACTAGTGTCGAACCCGGATACAGTCAAACCTCGATATAACAAACCTCGATTTAACATAATATGCGATGTAACGAACTATTTATATTTCCCCATCTTAGTTCTATTCAATTAACAAAACCTCGATATAACAAAGTTTTTCGCTGCAAGTATGTACAACTTCGTTATATCGAGGTTTGACTATATTGAATCTGAAGGACATCACAAAAAAGTTAGATATATAGGTATTTCATGCAAAAGTTTTCAAGGGGATTTTACTGCTGTTCGTTATACCAATTATTCGTTATATGTGGGTTCCATATTGTTATGAGCCCGGGTTCAACTGTTATGAGCAATGTGCCCTGTGCCATCCTCAGATTTTAAAACTAATGTCTGATTGTTATAGTAATAATCTGTGCACTGTTTTACAAGGTTCAGCATTTGCTTCATGGTAGATTACCCCCCCCCTAATGTGTAATCCGGTTCAATTCCCACTGGGGGCAAAATTTTTTAGCATGTTGATACACAGCCACGCATGTAGCATGTTCCCATGTTTAAAAAAGTGGTATATAATACCAGCGTTGTTTGTCATTTGCTGCCCCTGAATACAAACCTGAAACTTCTGCACATGTGTGATGCTATGATGAAATAAATAGGCCACATGCTAAGAGCTATAACAAAAGCAGTACGTACACTCCCAGAGGTTAACTGATTTATGGGGAAGCCCTCAGAACACATACCATAGAGAAGTTTCCCTTCAGATGAACAAGCAAGACATCTAGGAAGGCATTTGCAATGTGCACAATGAGCACCTGTGTAAAGCTGCATTCTGCACATTAACTCAAGTCGAGAAAGATTCGTTAGTTTTAACATTTTTAACAAAACCCTATTTATGTCAGCATGTGTTTAAAGCATGCAACATCACCAATCATAACCTGCCAAGGCTATGATCACTTCATAAATGAGTCCTGGTAAGTGCCACTACAATATGTTTTTAGCCACAGCACGACATCTTGTTTTCTGCATATGGCTCAATAAAAAAAAAAAAAAAGACCTACCAGTGTTTTAGAATGACCTGTACCCTAATCAAGGTGTCTAAAAGCTAGAAGTTTGAGAACCACTTCCAAGCATACTTTATAACAGAATAAGTCACAAACAGCAGACAGACTCTACAAGCCTAGTACATCCTGCGAAATTGGTCCTATGTAAACAAGTGTGTGGCGAAATACCAAAAAGTTAGAAACACTGTATTGGGTCAGGGACCCAACTTTCTTTTAGCCTGCTTTTACCTGAACGTGCATCTTCAAAAAAAAAAAATTATACTAACACTGCCAGGGTGACCCCCCATCAATGTTAACAAATTAGCATACAACTACACTTAGCAAGCACATACACGAGGCCAGATTCCAATTGCAATTTTATAGCTCTGCTTCATTCAACGTTGCAAAGGTTACAACAGGGATTCTCAAGTTAATGAAAAAAAAGGCTCATTGCAGCGCTCTCAAATCGAACAAGAAACCCAAAAAATGAACTTCAGCATATCAAAAATTACAACTCTATCCAACTCTTTGCAGTACAGTAAAATCTACGTGCCACACCAGCAGGCCATGAACAAGAACTAGATTGGCTCATCTATTGTTGACACCTAATCCTCCCACACACCAGCTGAATGACAGGATTGTACAAATAAGAGGGTGTTTCTAGGTTGACCAATAGGAACTGTAGCTTTTATTCCACTACACAGTTGGCTTTGAATCAAATTTGGCTACATAGATAGGCAAACATTGAATCCGTACTACATTAAATTGTCCTTATACAAATTCCGTAATGTTCTTTGTAGAGCACCTGCACGGGCCAATTTTTTCAGCCCGGGCCCGATTTTACATCGGGCTGCCCACCCGAGCCCGACGAAAGGTGTTATGGCGAGACCCGGGTCCGGCCCGGGACCGGAAATAATCTACATTACCCGTCCGGTCCGGCCCGCCACCCCTTTTGCCCTAGGCCCGAGCCCGACCCGAGACCAAAAAAGACCACCGAGTGGCACTAAAAAAATAAAATAAATGAAGAGAATGAAATTAATTTATTCTTAAGGCATAAATACGTCATATGCAATTATGAACACCATTTAAGCAGTCTGAACGCAAATACCAGCTCGCGAGGTAGTACGAATGACCCTGCAGAGCAGTATCGCCAGCAGTTTCCAACGGCGTGACTTTGATGCGGCCCTATCCACTTCTATCAATCTAGTAACAATTACATTGATTAAGTTAAGGAATACAATGGCATCCTTTGATTTCAGGAGACTTCGGTCTTTCGGTTCAAACAGCACAAAATACAACGAAATAAGAAAAGGGAAGAACACCGGAGTAGCACTGCTAGCTTCCAGCTGCGCCTAGGCAACAGGTTTTTCAGAGTCGAGATGCGCGAGGATAACTTGCTGCACGTTACATGCACACCACCAGAAAGTCCAAGCCCAGCCTGGGCCTGCGTCGAAATACCCGATCCCTGCCCGGGTCAAAAAACCCATGCCGTGCCTGAGCCCGGCCCAAGCCCGTGAAAAAAACTGCCCTACCCGGGCCCGCGCTTTTGGGTAAGCCCGAGCCCGTGCAGTGCTCTAGTTCTTTGAATGCCAAGTTTCAAAGAAAATTGCAAGCTAAAGGCCCAACCACAAGGAACCGATTTTCGACGGATTTTCGGCGCCAGGCCGGCGGCACGCGGCGTGGACGCTCAACGAGGTTTATTGACAACTCTCAACCACAAGAGGAGAGTCTCGGCTTCGACGTATTTCAAGCGTGGCGCAATGTGGCCAGATCCTTGGCCCCAATTTAGCCAGTCAGTTTTGCAATATGTTGCGCTAACAGAACAATTGTTTTTACTTTATAAGGACTTGTAGTTGTAAAACTTGATAAAACATGTCCGTAGCTCTAGTGCAGACGTATACAGTGCTTTGCTGGTTGTCTGTACTGAAAAATGTAGCACCATTGACATAGCATGGACAGCATCACCAGCAGCTTCTGTTCCTAGCAAAATACCTTCCACTAGATAATGTGACGCGTATATTGTATAAAAAACGATATCCACTGTCGAACGTTAAACATGAACGAGAGCTGCGATACTTGTCGAGCTGCAGTGCACGGCTACCGACAGCAGACGACGGTTGTGCCCGCATCGCAGCCGACGGCGCCGCTAATATCAGCGCATTTTCTTCTTTGTGTATAATTATTGCGAAGAGCGACAACAACGGTGAGAAAATATTACGGCTTGTGAGCGTCGGTCATTCATTCCGAAGCACCGTCAGATTTAGCTTTCGAGTGAGCCGGAGAAGGCCTAGCGTCAATAGCGCCGCCGCCGAACGATCGGCGGCGGTGAGGCTGCTGTCGGTGCCAGAGTGACCACTCCTCGGTCACCGATTGGCCACTTCGCTGTACGACTGCCGCATAAATGGGTCCTGGTCCCATCCTGTCTACGGCAAGGAAATCTCGCCACTCGCGAACGAAACCGCCATCGAACAGCAGCCCGCGAATGGCAAACGGCGAGTTGCTGTGCCAGTAACGTGGACAGGCCTTAGTGTGCACTTCGGCGTTCCTTGCATGTCCCTGTCTGGAAAGAGTACACCACTATCAATGATGCCGTACAAAGCTGCACCATTTGCAATGGCCGGAGCACACACGAGCGATCGGCTGCTTAGGACGCGGACGAGGCACTCGCGGACAGCAACGCAGGCACTCGCGGACAGCAACGCCGGAAGCTCGCTTTGTAAATCGCCTCCGAGCTCACTCACACTGCGGGTCCTGCCGTCTCGGAGGCCACTGTTTGCTTCTTGTGTCTACCGCCACTTCCGCAGTGGGCGTTGAAGTCTCGACTGCTCGGTCTTGCGGCGCCGAGCAAGCGTGAACCGGCGGCGCATTGTTCTCAATGCCGCCGGCCGCCGCCGAGTGACGCCGGTTGGCGCCGAAAATCCGTCGAAGATTTCTCCCTTGTGGTTGCGCCTTAAGGTTCCACACTTTACCCCATTTAAATTGCCCACAATGAAGGGGGGCAATGTGTTGGCGCACGTCACTTCCCACTTCAACTAATCGCAATAAGTTGGCTCTCTACAATGCCACAGTGATGGCACTACAGTGTTCATAGCAAAGGATGATGCAGCATTTTGGAGGATCAAACCAAAATGCATGGGAATAACTGAGTAACGAGACTGCGAACTGTGCATGCACATCATAAAGCTATTTGAAAGGCTCGTCACAATGTTCCTGTGCCAAAAATCTCGAAAGTCGTGCCTTCCTAGGTGTTACCGCGTGCACTGTTGTATTTGGCAGTTCACTTGTGGTCTGTTTTTCTGCTACTCATCTTAGTCTACTTCTCTATTGACCCTTTTCGCAGCGATCCCGTGGGCACTGCCATGTTTGAGCAAGTGGTGATGCATCCATTGCTTGCCTCAACTGCCTCCGTGTTTACAATGGATGTGCATGACACCAGTGCGGCTTAGCAAGCCTCTGTTTCGGGAGATATCGTAGACGGTGACTGGGTGGACAACATGAAGCTTTGGCCACAGCTTCAGAAAACATGCAAAAGCGCTTTCGGAGCCAATTAAGCTACGTCCAAATAGTGCGAGCAGCGTTTATGGCGCTTGTTCTAAAAGCGGGCCTAAATATATGTATTCCAAGCTATCCAAACTTTCCGCTCATGAATTGAATCAGGATTAGTGTGTTTTGCTCTTTGTTCTTTATTTGGCAAATATTTTGAAGCAGCTGCTTGTCATATTTCTGACTCAGTAACGTTCATCGGTGCGGTCATTATCCGATTATTTTCTGCCTAATCGCTCGTGGGTGTGCCGAGTTGCGATAGATTTGTTCTTGCTGCGCACAAGGCTTGACATGTAGCCGTTCTGTACATTGTAATGCATTGTAGCAAAAATGTATTATCGCTAGTAACTCGTTTGCTCTTGTGGAACGTCATGAAACATTCAGCTTCGACCATTCGAGCTCTATTGGTGTAGTCTAAAGCGCACATATATTCAAGTGCGCACCCATTCACTTATCCTTGACACGTTGGCGACAGAGTGGGTGCAAGTTTCCGTGCCAGTCGGGGTAGATGTGTGTAGTTACTGTGCACGAAACTTGCTACGACAGGAAGCGGCGCTACTCCCTTTGTCATTGTTTAACGAGCGTTACTCACTCGTGTAGGTTAATGGTACAACATTGGCAGATGAGAAAATTTCTTTATATTCTAGGAAAGCCATACATCTCGAAGTGCCGGTAACACGTACAGACAGTTGCAGCAGCGGTTCCAGATTCATTCCATTCCTTAATATTCCAGTCATTATTTTTGCAGCCAATTACTGCACACGTCTTCAATACACATGATTCAATCCAGCATGATTGGAGCACAGTGTGTTAGTGAAAACAGTTGCATTTCCGACAGGTGATCGCATAGAAGCAGGGTAGGTTTCGTATTCGTGTGCTGTCGCAGAGGCCACGTGCGACGCACCACCGCAAGCACCATCTCGTTTCTTAAGAATAAACTGCTCCATGAAAAGGGTCAATATGACAGGAACATAGAGAAACGGTGTTGCACACCATAAAAAGGGCCAAAAGGGTAACTTCAACACTTGACATTTTCAAGTTATGTTTAGAAAAAAAAAATGATTTCACACTGAAGTGAAACGAAAAACCTGCTTTTCATGTGACCAAATATAAATGGGTTGTAGGGGCAGGGCTGGTACAGTGTTCTCACAGTGGTGACAAATCCTGTACTATGCTTACACTAGGTTTCTCATTTTGGAAACCATTTTCAGTGAATCTGACGTCCTAAAACATTTTGAAGCACTGTCACTTAATATTAGCTCAACATTTCCCTTCAGAATCCTCTTAAAAGTTTGACTTTAATGTAGCCTGCAAAGAAAGACACTTGTATTCCGCCCCCATGACTTCAAACATACACTGGACCAAAATCTCTGCTATATGATGCTGCCGGCTCCTAAGGGGCTTTATTGGTGCTGCTTTGAAAAATGCTAGCACAGTGCACATTCTTGCATCCTCAAGTTACTCTTGCTTGCTCAGCTGTAATACCTTGCGAGCAGGCAAAGCAAGCAACAGGACTTATCAGAAAAACAACATTGCTTCCCACTTTATACCAAGGTTAGCTTCCCCACAACTGCTGCACTGTCATAAAAGAGTAACTCCCTTCAGCTGCTGCTGCAACGAATATTAAGGAGACCTATGAGGAAATCCTTGAGCTCAGCACTGCACTACAACCTATGTTTTGGACACCTCAACCAATGAAAGTTTGGAACAAATCTATCCTGAGGGACAAATTTCACCAACAAGGTGAAGCAAGGGGAATAACATAGATAACCGATTACAGGCATCTCGTAAGCATGTGGTGTACATTGTTTACCAGCAAGTGGTCACAATTACTATCAGCATGAACAAAACTGATATACAAAGGGTTAAACGGCAGAATTATTTAAGACACTAGCAGAAAAAAAAATTGGTGCAGGCGATTTTAACTTCATTTAGCCCTCGTAATCGAATGCCACCAATACTTTGTGCGAAGACTGAATTTTCTATGAACTTTAGCGTATGTCATGAATTCGCAACACCCGACACTTCTTCCAAAAAATGTTGCACACATATTGCACAAAAAAAGAAATGAGTGAGGCCTGTTCCTGGCTTAACTTGCGAAAAGCTTAATTTTGTACTAAAGATGACCCCATATTTTCTGAATGGGCAACATGACCTTTTGTGGTAACCTATGGCTGTTGAAAATATTGAAATCAGTTGGCACTTTTGTTCAGACTGAAATGCACATTGAACTTTGCGCACGCAGAAACCTGTCCATCCTTTGTATGGTTGACATGTGCTGTTGACGGCTGGCCAGTGTGCAGTGGAGTCAGTGCTAACGCAGGCTGCAGGCCAGAGGTATAGCCAGGGGGGGGGGCACACTAGACACGTGCCCTATCGTGGCCAGGGTAGTAATACGAAAATTGCATTCTCAAGCTCACTACATACCAGTCGTACTCTCTCGGATTTAAACAATACAATGAAAACTTGAAGCATGAACTGATGTTCTTTATGTTCTGGACAAATGTAGAAAATAGTTGACGTTGCACGTGTGAGCTCCTAGTCATCGCAAGCCCAAACAATGGTTTCCAGCCTCCCGCTATTGCTCCTAAATGGCACCACATCTCAGCACTGGAAAACATTGTCACAAACGCGTGACAGCCGGCACTTGAGCCAGCAAACATACTCCCAGGGCATAGGCTGCACTTATTTGGTATGTCGCGAATTTGCGACGATTGGCTTTAAAGGGTTAAGCTACTGCATATTACTGAACCTTAGAATGCATTTAAGCACGCTTTTACTTGCAAGCAATACTCACGCGCTAGTGATAGCACGGTAGCGTTCCTGGCCTGCTGTGTCCCAGATCTGAGCTTTGACTGTCTTGTTGTCCACCTGGATCGAGCGTGTGGCAAACTCCACCCCGATGGTGCTCTTGCTCTCCAAGTTGAACTCATTCCGCGTGAACCTTGAAAGAAGGTTGCTCTTGCCAACACCAGAATCCCCTATCAGGACCACTGCAAAGGAATATTAGAAGCAGTCAAGGCCAAGTGTGTACACACATGTCAGCCAATAGTTTCATCAGTAAATTTCTCTGAAATACATTTATCTGCAGTTAGGGACTGATTTTAGAGAGGCCAGCTACAGCAAGCTGCTCTTAAAAGTGGTTGAGGGGGCTGTTGCATTAGAAGCTCGCTGCAGTTGAGGAAAGCAGGATTCTTACTCTCAATTTATCACCTTTGGAACTACTTTGACTGCACAATGCAATGTTCAGTATCATGCCACATTGTAGCAATGGGCATTCAAACATGTCAAAGCAATTCTGATGTCCACTCTGCAAATGTACTCGGCAATTGTAAGACACAAAGATAACAGTGACAGAAAGGGCACCAGCCTGCAAGATTCTTTTGCAAGTCTGCACTGGCTTCCTTGACCCAAGTTTGATAGCCCCAAAAGTGATAAACTCAGTGATCTGCTATGAATGCATTTGAATTGGGTGCATACATGCTGTCAGCATATTACCATGAAAAGATGCAGCCTGAAACAGCAGTGATTGTGGCAATATCTTGTAACACGGTCCATCCAGAATCCATTAAAAACATTCTTGCATTGCCCATTTTCTTGACAGAGAAGGGTTAAAACAGTCTCATTAAGACGTGAAATTGTTACGAAGCAGCCAATGAAGTTTCATGTTGCAATAAGAGTTCCACACACTGTTTCAACATGGCCACACCTGCCAGCACAGATTCCTAGCTGCATCTTGGTATCAGAGCTATATGATAATGGTGATAACAGTACATTAGGCTAGGTACATTAACCCCATCCCAGGTTTCACAGAATGACTGAGAGCCACATTTATGCAGTTGGAAAGGATGCATGCATAATTTACACAGGCAGCACAAGGCTGGCAGTCGTCACCATATTGCTGCTGAGCAAGATGCAACCTTAGATCAAGTGCACAGGCTAGCAAACTGCCGGCATACTTTGCAAATATTGCTCATGAATGTTCCTGGCCCACATAGAATGGTACTTCCAGAGACTAATTTCTTTGTACTGTATAATTATGCAAAGGGCAGAGGGGATTGCATTGCTGGAGATACAAGGTCACTGTGGATGTTGATCCTACTAAATTGATAGCTACAAGGTGCTTGCACTGCAGTAACAAATTTTATTGAGTTTACATGCCAAAACCACAATATGATTATGATGCATGCCTTAGTGGGGGGGACTCCAGATTAATTTGGGCAAATGGGGTTCTTTAGATGGACCTAAATCTAATTACACTAGCATTTTTGCAATTCGCCCCCATCTAAATGCAGCTGCCGTGGCCAGGATTGATCACACGACCTCAAGCTCAGCAGTGCAACGCACTGCAGTGGCAGCACAGCAAAATCATTCTGGCAAACCACACATGTATATAGTTTCACAGAAGAAACGACGGTGGCAATTGTCACTGCTTCACGCCATGCATTGATGTGAAACAACGGAGTGTGCAGTAATACGATTGGTCATACTGTTTCTTTCATTAGTGTTTCACAACACTTGCAAATTTGATATTTTTATCGTTCTTGTGTAAAATTTGCTATACGAGTATACAGTAAATGGCGACAAGTCCAGTGCTATAAACATGCCAGTCATACATTTGATATTTGCTAAAGCTGGCACAGTGTCCACCTAAAACTGCTAGCAGTCACATAGATGGCTTTATGACCCTTTTGCAAAATCATTACTGTAGGATGCTGAACCTTAAAGCCCACTTGGCATGCAGAATTAATGACCATGTTTTAGCATAAATTTTGATGAAAACAAGACTTCATTTCACCCTAAACCTTATATAATCACTGTTTCGATGCTCTCAGATTTTCGGCACACTCACCACTCTTTAGAATAAATACAAGGGGGACCCAAAAATAAACAACTTTTCTGGAGTAAACAATTTGATTCACTTTTAAGGGAAAAACAAATTAGTTGCCTTCAAAGTAGTCTCATTGGGCTGCTATGCACTTGTCAATTCATTTTTTCCACTGTTCGATGCATCCTAAGAACTCAATTTGTGATGCTGTCAAGCTGCTTTTACAGCCGCTTTATGATCGAAACACTGCCCCTTCAAATTTTTTCCCGCCTCACGTGCAATTCCTCAGTCAAAATTTGATGGCATGCACTCTAATACTTATGTTCTCTGATATCGCATCAATTGTCATTCGGTGATCTAGCTTGTTAATTTCACAAATCAAAACATTTTTGTCCGTCCTACTGGTTGATGGGAGACCATAACGATCATCTTTAATGCTCATTCTGCTAACCTTGAATCAACAATAGCAGTCATAGACTTGGGTATGGCTCAAGGCTTGTTCCTTGAAGGCTTCTTAAAGCATTCCATGAATTTCCATGAGCATCTTTTCCAAAAGAAAATGATTTATGCAGACGCGCTGCTCCTTACGATCGCACATGATGGTTTCACAGACGTGTTTAACCTCTCCAAAACGAAGTGATGCACAGATTTATTTGCTTCTACAATGGCTTTCGTCAAGGCACTGGTAGCAGAAGGCGTTTAATGGGGGCGAAATGCAAAAACGCTTGTCTACTTAGATTTAGGAGCACGTTAAAGAATCCCAGTTGGTCAAATACACCTAGTGGTAGGACATGGAAGTACACCCATGAGAGGTGTGAAAACGAAAGTTCAGTTTCTTCTGAGTCCCCCTCGTATGCAACCACCCACAGCATCACATCCCTGCTCTACATCCAACCATGCAGTAGCAAGCCCTGGGCACAAATATCAAAGTGACTGCAGAATTCAAAATTAGATGCAAACAGTTATATGCCACAAAATTGTGACTAAACTCCTTTTGGTGACATAAGCAATGACCATCAATGGACTCGTCCGTAAACCCCAACATTTTAAGCGCACCCATATTTTAGCAGTTAACAAAAGAGCACACAAGTCGCCCTCTGCATTTATTTTAATATACCCCTCGCCTGTACATGAGCTTTTCTTCAGAACAGTATTAACTGTTGCATCTTTTCCACAATTTTAATATGAAGACACTGTTAGCCTTGCTAAAAGGAAATGTCCGTGTGCAAGGAGCCACACACCAATTTCGACACAGCGTAAGCAACTGAACTTTATTGGCAGAGCTCAAGGCTCAGACTGACCATTCGCCGTGTTGCAAAAGTGTAAAGCCCGGTGTTACAGTGGACAAGTGCTCCTTTATGTTGGAGTTCTTTCAGAAACTTTATTCATATCACACATTCTAAGGCCAGCATCACTTCAGGCGAGTGCAGTACCAAATCACGGGAGATAGCACGCTCTGGCTAGGAAAGCCTTGGTGCGTGCAGCAGACTATAATAGTGCTTTCCACGGGAGCAATACATCTTCACTGGTCGCCAGACCATGAGAATGTGGCAGCTCATGGAGCTACAAGCACTGATAGATGTGACGAGTTCAGTAAATCATTTGTACCGTGTGGGGCCTGCTCAAAAGCCAATAAGCTTAAAAGGCAATATCAACAGCTGTTGCTCTTCACAGAGCATTTCACAGAACAGGCAGAGAGGTCGCGCAATCTGCCAATGAGCACTAATGTAGCCTATATATATATATATATAAACAGCTATGTCATCCTTGTAGAGAACCATGTTGTGCAAAATTTGTAATATTGCCTACAAATTTAATGGCTTAATTATATCACACCCAGTTACTTGTCTATTAATTCACATCTCCATATTTCACAGCACGCTTTCGGGTCAGCCGGTTATCGGTCTGTCCCGTGTCCCGAACACCGGCTGATTAACACGTAATGCGACAAGAAAAATGCTGGCGTTGCGTTGCTGACGTAGTACCTGTTATCAGGAGCGATACAGCTGAAATTCCGGCGCTGCTTTGTGGGTGTAAACCTCAAATCTTAAACCGCATCGGAAGCTCGACAGGGTAGGCAATATATGAATTGGTACTGGCGGCCGAAACGACACGTCTCATCTTCGTTTCACCCATTACGCAGACACTGCATACGGCTCTCGCACGGCGTGGTGGGTGGCAACGCCAAAAGATCTTCCTTCCGATATGAACCTTGCCATTGCGACGTACTACCGCCTAGACAACGAGCGAAACCGACAACCGTCCCCAATGTTTTCCTTGACGTCGCGTCCTTGAATGAGCACAGGGTATGGTGCGGTTTCCCGGTCGGCAGCACTGGGCCAATACTTCACGAGACGAGCACGGTAGACTGAAGTCCAGAGAAAGGCTGCCCACGGCCGCGCACACGCACGTACTATGCAGTCATCTTCCGCTCAGGATGACATCAACTCGCAGAATCGCGACACGCACACACGTCAAAGCGAGCCGACTGAACTAGGCTTATGGACGAGTAGGCGTTGCACATCGCCGTTAGAAGACTAAGAAGAGCATTTGGCGAGATTCTTGTTGAAAGAAACGCGAAAAGAATGTTGCAACTGTGCTTCAGCTTAAGAGGCAGGTGCTGCTGTAGCCGAAAAATGTCGTGACACGGTCAAACAGACTGCCGACTACAAACGTCACTGCCTACTGTCCGCCCCACTCAAAACACCGGGAAACGGCAGAGTTAAATTAAAATATCCGGCGAAAAGTCAGGCGGCGAAGTCGCGGATGCCTGGTCAATAAATCCGCGCACAAAAGCTCTTCTGAAGTTGAGGAAATAAAACTTGAACCGCAAAATTAAGCCTATGGAAGCCTCACCCAGTTGAAACGGACTAGGTAACTCCGGCAAACAGGGACAGGTACGAAAGTAGCTATTTGAAAGCGCGGCAGAAGTACACAAATTACGCGCCGCAGCTAACTAGCACCGGCAACCAGAGCATAAAATTGGCTTACCTTTGAAAAGATAATCGTATTCATCATCTTTATTGGCCATCCTAAGCCGCTGACTCCTGTGCCCCACTGGCGACGAGTGAACAATGAGGCTGAAATCAGCTGCAATAAATATCTCGCGACGAGGAGGGGCCTCTCAAATCATAAAATACACTCCGGACGAACGCACAGCGCTTCGGTGCCGGCCGATTATCACAGATATAATACCCTTCAACAACACCCAAAACACCAAGATGGCTGCGCGTTCGACGCCCCCAGATTCTGCGCACTCTCCGAACGGAACGGATGTACACGGCCGGAAGTTGATTTCAAAGTGCCCGTATGTAAATAGTGGCACGTGAGTTTCCGTCACCCAGCTGATGCCGGCCTCGAGATTGACAAAGGAACGCAAGTCTATATTTTGTTACAAGTTTAGCTTCCGTTTCAGTGAGTGAGAAACGTGGACGCTTCCCTCTGCGTTTCAGGCTGATGACGCGGCGCGGAAAGAAGCGACGCTGGGTCAGGTTCGTAACAATAGTTTATTTAAATACGTCATGATGACCCGCCAACACACGCGAGAGAATTGGAAATGGCACCACGGAGTCAAATGTCCTTTTTTTTTCTTCTTAGCGGTTAACTATAATGCAAACCAGAGACCATGACATCAAATAAGCAATCAAGAAATCACACAAGATCCCGGCCGAACACCGTAAGGAGCTACCGGTTATTTAAAAAAGAAAGAAAAGTTATACAGAGTGCGTTGCACTAGCGGCTTAATTTTATGACATTTGGCACATGGGGTGATCCCAGAGTGTATGATAAGAAAAACAGCTGTCGTAATGCTGTAAATCTCCAGTTCCTTAAATTAAAAGAACTGAATATATGTATTCAAGCTAGTCTCATGAAGTCCACAATATTTATGTTCTCTCTATTAAATATCGTAGCCTGAAAGAAAATTTCAGGTCTTGACAGTTTAAACTATTATATTTCTTTTAAGAAAACTATATTTTACTAATGTTATTTTGATCGTCTGCCTTTCCCACAACTGAAACCGGGTATGGTAAGAAGGAAAAACAGAAAAGAGTGTATAGAAAAGTAATAGTCAAAGCTCGACAGTAGAGACAACAAAGGCATTTTCATGCCGAAACCCCCTGAAGTACTGATAGTGGAAGGGAAGCTATGTGCAACATCAGGTTCACATATAAAGGTTCTGGACCAACAGAATTCCACTTGGAATCAAATCGGTAAATGCATTCAATGTTTTGCATAAAATATGTGTGATAAATAAGAAAAAAGATGAGCAAATATGCCTTGCACATAAAGCGCATGGTATAACAAGTTCAGTTTGTCACCGAGATACATAAAACCAGAAAAAAAATTTATATAAGTACACTGCAAAAATGAGGCCAAATACAGCCTTGTCAACATCCCCAAATCTTCTATGAAACCCCATGAGTATGTTTTATAAAATATACACAAGTATATGACGCAGCAGCGAATGAGTGAACATTGTTGATGAGGATTACACGTACACAGAATGAGTAAATGGCACAGCAGTGGGTTTGCATAAAACTTGTAATGCAGTCCCATAAGAAGGTAAAACCATCTGAAAACATAACTTCTGTTCCATGCCAAACATTGAATGATGCAGGTGTTTGAACATAAACATATTTACAACCACACGTGCAAGACAACTGGAACTTCACTACACAGAGTGCAGTGCACAACTGGACATAGGAACTGCTTCTATGAGAAACACACCAGGCTTATTCCTATCATAAACTGTCATGAAAATACAGCCTGCCTGTACGCGCAATGCTACACTTGGTAACCAACACATAAATTATTGTGCATGGGTAAAATCACACAGTGGCTGTACAACCTTTTTACACACACTAGCCACACAAACAACCAGGGCCCCAACTTTGTAGCGATGCCTTCAGCTCGATTGTATGCCACTCTTATCCATTGTTCACAGCCAGCTGATCCCATTGATAATGCAGGTAGAGCATCACTCTGTCCACTGGCGAAACGCAAAAAGGAACAGCATCGAAAAAAGGTACCGCCACAAAATCGTGGCCCTGCACTAAAGGCAGCGATACATTTGTACTTTCAAGACATTACTTGGGTCAGATTGTGTGGCACTTTCTTGCTGGGTGTGATGATCGCCTTCTGCTGGCACCATAATAAGCACTCAACATTCCAACTGAAATGGTTCTGCATGCTTTGTCATAATTTCATATTTTCAGCAATATGAAAATCACATCGAACTCCACATCTGCAACCTCTCCGTATGAATGACATGATGAAAGACATGCAAAATTATGCGGATCTATCAGTGCAGACATATGCCTTTAAAAACGTGCACAGAAAGGCGACAATTGAACTCAGCACTGTGTTTCTTGCATACACACGCACACACACATTTGATGTATCTGCTGAAAGTTGAACTGATTCTCCATTGCTGAACTACGATGTTTTGATGGGCGATGGTGGTGGCAGAAACACACTTCCATCCGACACTCCGGAAAGGTTCAGATCCACTGGCTTTGAGTGCGATTTCACCATTGCCTCCTTCGCACTCCTGGAGGCGAGACGAGACGGAAACATCTCACGTGCGTGCTCGGACTTCCCAGGGAAAAGTCTCTCCGGAGGCGTGGTCCTGGGTTGCGGTTGCAGGCGTTGCAACGGTGGTGTGGCTGCCGCTCTCGGTGGAATGTTTTCGTTGCTGTGTAATCGTCCTTGCTGAAACGGTGCTTGCGTGAGAAGGTACTGGTGGTAGCCGTGAAGAAGCTGGCGCATCTCGGAACTTTTCGCTTTTTCCGCTTGCTCTGTGTAGCTGCAGATGTCCTCTGTAAGTAGAGAAAACAAGGCGTCGGATATTACTATACGTCTTTTTTTTCTTCACAAGCTAGAAATGATCGATTTATTTATTTGATTTATTCACTGATTGGGTTTAATATCGCAAGCAGCAGAGGGGCTACGAGAAATGTTGCAATGGGAGAGCTCCAGGTTAATTTTAACCACCTCCATTTCTGTAAAATGCCCTCAACGATTGTTACACAAGTATTTCCTTTTTTTTTTGGCATTATGTCCTTATGAGAATATGGTCACAGTGGGCAGTCACAGTCGAACCTGTAACTTTATGCTCAGCATAAGGCCAGACAGTGCTAAGAATCTTCGAAGACTATACGAATATTGAAAAAAGCAATTCTTATCTTATCATGACCTCGACTAAATCATCAGATATGTTAAAAATTAATAACGACTTTACTTTTGGCAAACTCACTACTACTTGGAATGGTGCTTGTTGCTGAGAGCAACAAAAATAAGAGAGAGAGAAAGAAGAAGAAAAAAATTAGATGGGAAGGGGGAGGGCAGGGGAGAAGAAAAAAAAAAGTATCATGCTTTTCATGAAAAATTCTTTAACTTACTGTACACTTTGTCCAGGCAGTCTATAAACCACCCACTCCATTTATCCATCATTTCCACCATGCTTTTCTGCAACACAGAAAGATATTGTTATCAAGACTGCAGTAATTTAAACTACAACACTTGATTCACTCACACGTGAACAATGACTGATGACAACACATGGCACAGCAACTAATACAAGAAAAAGATAACATACTAAAACCATTTTCCCCCCATGAAAATGGAAATGATGCAAAGAAACAACAATGCAGGAAAGAGCACTCTTTCCTGCCCTGTCGCTTTCGCGTCGTTTTGCACCTTTTACACCATAATCAGCAGAAACTGATCTGATTCAATCTTAGATGTGAAGGAAACAGGGCCTTGTTCACCATTTCCGGCACCGTCAACTGGTCACCATCACTTGCAAGACTGAACAGGCAGATAGATACCTGAGTGCCACTGGTGAGGCCGTCGTGTGGCTGGATGTGTAGCTGCTGCAACTGTGTGTTCAGCGTCGCCAGTTTGTCAGCGTGCTGCCTCTCCTGAGCGAGCAGCTGCTCCTTGCCCTCGCGTTCGACCTGCTGCAGCTTCTTCTGGAACTTCAGCAGCTTTTGCTTCAGCCGCAACTCCTTCTCCGCTGATGCAGACAGCGCTTGCTGCAGCTCGGCGTCCTTCTCTCTGATCTGCGTCTGTAGCTTGGACACCACCTGTTTCAGCAGCAAGTTGAAAAAAAGTAAAATACTGCTGTTTTCTTTTTTTTGTGTGTGTGACAGTACCTACAGGAAAAAAAATGACAAGCTCCCTTTACCTCAGAAAATGGAAGAACCAGAAATAAACCGTATCCTTTAGAGGTTACAAGCAAGCTGTCTTTAAAAGAAATGCATTTGGGTCTCATAGAAAGAGAGAAAATAGAGCAGAACTCGTGTTCACAAGATTTCTCATATGTAAGAGTGTTGTCCTACTGGCTGACGCTTGGGCTGACGCACTACCAATGATAGCAATCGGCATGATAATGGGATGGTCGCCACACCAAAAGCCAGTTACAGACGGCACTCACGAGAAAGAAGCTGTGTGAATAACTGGCTTAGTTTACTATTATGATTTCTTTTGTGCAACTTGTGCATTGTGTCGTTTGAATCCTGCCATTTGTATCATCAATTTTTCTTGTGCATTATACTTCGAGGTGGCCAGTGATGAATGGCTCAGATAATGTGGACTTCCACAATAAACAGCAAAATGTGCAGTATGAATTCTCCAACAGAAGTGTCTGTTGAGACGGCCAATTGTCAGCATCCGCAATGTCTCACTTTCATCTGGAAGTGCATTTACGATTTTTATGTATGCAGTAGCATGTAATATACCGAATGAGTTGTAGCTATCATAACTCTTTGCATTTTGTTATCGTGGGACCTTATTGTGGTTGAAAGAAAGTGCAGTGCACAACCCAAATGTGTACCTCTTTCCAGTGGTCAATCTGCTCCTCTGTCTTATGATCGAGGGCTTCCTTTTGCTTCTCCGCATCTTTTTCAGCCTGGAAATGTGAACACAGTTAAATAATGATGTGCAAACTGCATACTTCTAAAATGCAATCAGCTACAATCAACACATACTGCTGTCTTTAACATAGAACAGTCACCAGAACTAGAGTACAGGCAAAAGCAAGAAGCCATGACTCAATAGCAAATGTCATAAATGACCTGCTTTATGAGAACTTCCCGAACACGTCTACCTTGCAAAGCTTTTGCCAAGTCTCAGTATCATCTCCCTCTGCGCTGCTTTAGGATCTGTCAGCTGCAAAATGCTTTATTCTCTCCCACATTAGTCTCAACATATGTAAAAAGCAAAGATGGCCAGAACAGCCACATTATGGGCACTCTATAGTAGAGAAATATTCATTACCTGTCTAAAAAAAATTTCTTTGCATTTGAGGTGGGTACACAATAGAAAAACAAAGAAGTCTATGAAATTGCACCTTTTGAGAATGCTGTTGCTTGTACTCCCTGGCTAGCCGCTCGGTTAGTTCCGCCAACTCCATCTGCTTTTCAGCGTCAAACTCTTTCCGCCACCTCTGTCTCTCCTGTTCAAGCTGCTGTTTGAAGTCCTTCATCATCTCTTGCTCCCACGCAGGCCGGGCTAGAAGTGCACAGCAAGCACACAGCTGAATACACGTTGCTTGGATCATCACAACAGTTCTGGATGCATTATTTACAAAACTAGCTCATGGAGGACTCATGAAAGAGCAAAGCCATTACAACATATACATATGTCTTGTATTGTATATAGCCGAACTTAATTATAATGAAGTCACGTTCGACACAGAAATACCTTCGTTATATCCAATATCCATTATAAGCATACACCCCGATAACAGTGAGAGAGGGTAAGAGAACCGTGATCGGTTTTATGTAAAGGAAACACAAGCATACTGCCTCTGAAAGACCAGCAAAGGGTCTCCTATCCATTTTGATGGCCTGTTAGTGGCTTGTCATACCAATACATGGCACCTGAAAATGCTAAATAACAAACGTACCTTGCACTTTCATTAATAGGCAACCATGCAATTGGTATAATCACACGGTACTGACATGCTGGCTTGCCAGCTGCAGACCAACCAAGCCATGCCGACGACCAAAATGCACACGTGTGTCCAGAATGTGTCATTTCAAACTGCTCTTGCCGAGTATTTGAAGTTCTTGCTAAGAGAACTCGTATTTTGAGCTGCCAAGTAAACAAATATACATTTAACTGTAACTGATACTCTCTCAGATGTTGCATTTTTGGTTTCAATCTAGCAGTAGGATACTCATCAAAGTAAAGCATGGCCAACCAAATTTTAGATTTACTTTGCCATATCCAATAATTCATTAAATCAAGGTTCGACCGTATTTTAGAATACTTCGCAAATTGCAACTCAGTCAAAGCTTCCATAGCTTGTAATACCTGTGAAAGAGACTGCAGTCACAAAATCGTTACCTCTGATTCTAATAAAAAGAAATAAGTATACTGCTAGTTGTATTATTAAAAAAAAAAAAGAACTGCAACAAAGATTGGCCGATAATGAGAAGAATGGAGCTTTGCTTTTAAATAAAAGTGCCTAGTTAAACATTTCGTCATGCCATTGCAGAATGGCAGAATACAGTTGAACTTCGTTATAGTAAATTTGCATCCAACACAAAAGAACTTTGTTATATCCAATATTCGTTATAAGCATGTATTCATCACATGATAATTTGCTTCATTATACTCAATAATTTGCTATATATCCATGTTCATTATAATAAGGTTCAACAGTATAGTGAACTCCTACTAGTTCAGCATAGGTACTTCTATTTATATGAACATATAAGTTAAATTACAGATGGACTGTGTGCACTTTGCTAAACCAGAGCGAAAGATGTCAGCTAAGCTGGTTCAGGTCAAGTTATTCAGGCAAGGCCTCAGATTACATAATCACCTTTTTGCAGAACTTCTTTGAACTCCTTGTGAAGCCTCTGTTCCGTGTCCTGCTTTACATTTCTTTCTCTGTTAGTCAGCTCCTTGATCTGGGCTTCAAGCGAACGCTTTTCTTCACAAGATCGTATGTAGAGCTCTTTCACATCATTGATGGTCTGTTGCAAGGTACTGTAGTTTGAGCTGGAAGCGGAAAAGACAAGTTATATATTAATTGACCCACACAGTTATGTACAGTTGCAAGCATGAGGGCTGAGACCAACCATGGCACAAAAGTTTTTTTTTACTTCTCAGCTTGAGCATGTCGGTTGAAACGAAGTGGTACAGCTTATGTGTCCCATGTTCGATCAATGCAATGTATTGAAGCAATTCCGAGTTGTCAAGCAGTGCTAGAATAAATTTTAATTTTCTGCTGATGCTGTGTGTCCAAATCTTTGCTCGCGAGTGTACATAACATCTGCTCAGCTGCATGGTCCATTGTACAATCCATAATACTTTCTGACGATCTAGTGAGGATTCGGAACAAATTAAGCAATTCAAGTATAAACTGCACATGGTTGGATTTTTTCAGAATATCGAATGCACAGGTGTATAAGAATTAATTCTGGTACTTAAATTGACACTGTCATAATCATAGCAAGACCTGAACGATAAAGGAGTGTTGACAAACAGAGGTGAGGCCATTTTGGATTATTAGGTAAGCAAGTGATCACTGCCTCGTGCTTCTATGGATTTTGGTTCCAATTAATGTCATTCAACATTTTCTATCACGTTCTAAAATGGGTACTATTTCTCTTCCAAACAGCTCAGCATGTCCAGATGATCCTAACACTGCCCCTAAAATGAGTTATATACAGTAGACTTCCATTCATTCGATTCCAGTTAGTTTGATTTTTTGGTTAATTCGATCCCAACAAAAGGTCCCATCCGGCACCCATGCATCTCTATGGGCCCAAACTTTCATTATTTCGACCCTGAAATTGGCCTCCACTGCATAGTTCAAACTTGACCAGACAGCATGCACGTGCCTTACCCCTATGGTGACTCAAATAGTGACCCCTTTAGTGGCAACGTCTGTCTTGGCAGAACTTATGAGACAATGAATGCATTAAACACACATCAACAAAACAAAAAAGAAAACTTTGCCTTTGAAAACGCCTATTTTCGACCTGCCCTAGGGATATGTTTAAGCAGTAACGCTCACATTGTCTGATTACGACATTTACCCGATTCCAACGCGCATATTTTTTTTTCCCCTTAAGAAAATTAAACTAGAGACCATAGATTTCTGTAATGCCGGAATGGCCCTGAAAGTAAAATAAATGAATGAAACCGTGTTCGAGTCATTAGTATGCTTTGCCGCATAACACAGCTATATTGCATAAAAGCTGACTTTAGAAGACCGACCTCCAGCGTGCAACACATATGAGATCCTTGCCCATTTTTCTTGCTAAGAAATTGACTGTTAGATTTCTACTTTGTTTAGGAGCTTTGGACACACAGAAAGCAGGCGCACATTTGATTCGGGGGCATGTTAGAATCAGGCAGATAGTAGCGCCAAATGAATCAGTGGTGTGTTTTGCCGTTTTTACTGCATCTTGTTTAATTCGACCCACCGGATAATTTAATAGATTTCGTCGGTCCCATCAAAGTCAAATTAACGGAAATCGACTGTATATTGTTTTGAAAATTGTTTACTTATATTGCTAAATCATTTATAATGACACCCACAACATAACTTCCATGGTCTCTCCTCCCCTTACATGTAAAATCATGATCATCATCATTATTATTATTATTCGCTGCAAGGTTGTCACAGCCAGACAGAGACACTGTCAGGTCCACAGGACAAAACCTTGCCAGACTCGCCAATTCACACCGAAACTTATACAAATTGCATGGGTGAACAGTATTTTTTTTTTCTTTCTTGTGCTTAACAGCTACAGTGGGGCTAAACAGATCAAAGTGGCAAAGAAAGCAGCCATAAAATTGTAAATATGTAGTATCTCATTAAGGGGACAGTGAAAACCAACACTAAATCAGTACTGGTCAAGTACTCTCTCAGAATTTTGTAATTTGATTGCCTGAAAAGAGGTTGGTTAACCATGTCACCACCCCCAAGCGCATGCTGACAACATCCAAGACATTACAGAGAATCGGTATGGGAACATCGATGTGGTATCACCAACTGTCTCGTTAGTGCACCATTTCTGGCTTACCAAGTCTCTGCTTGTGGTTTGAGTGACCTTTTTGTTATTCCAAAAGTATAGCTTAACAAAGTGAGAGACCAAGCTACCATATACAATTGTCTAAGGTTCGTACTTTTTTCACAATCTTGACGAGGTACATACAGTCTTTACATGGGGGCAAGCCATTTCCGTACAATTTTTCTGGCCATGCGTCATCTCCGCGATTCTCTTGTGCCAAAAGAACAGTCGTTTTTGTTTTCATAATGCACTTATTCGTTCACGCAACCTGTGCGTGTAGTCCTCACCACTTTCACTGTCAGCAGTCGCCAAGTCTCGGTTACAGGCAGCACACTCATGTATACAGTCGTCCAGTTGTCCTCTGTGCCATCCATGGTGTTATATATGCCCGTGGCTTTCACAACAATGTCCGAATACACTGTATGCCACGCGCTGGGAATCCAAGAGCGTATACAGGCATTCTTTTTTTCCCAGAGCATGGAGCTTCCAAGTTGGGCGTGCAGCTTTTGTATACTGTTGATGGTATTCCACGAGCAAACTCATTTAGCGCATAAAAACCACAGATCCCTTTTTCGCAGTGCTTGTGCTTGCCGTATCCCTTTTCTGTCTGTGTTTTTCATGCGCTACACAAGTTTGTTTATTCCAGAAGCATAATTTACTAATCCAGCTCAACTTTATATTTTCCTTTAACATTGCCTTTAAGCATATTTGAAATTAGGCGTCCATAAGTGCAGCCAAGACGAAACTTACTTCAGCTCCTGTATTCTCGCCTCATATTCACGAGCAACCTGCTCCTTTTCCCGTTCCGACAAGGACAGGAGTTCTTCCCTGAGCCTCTTCATTGCACCATGGTGCATTTCCAGGATTGAGTTTTTGCACCTGAAGAGCAACATCAAAACACATACAGCAGTACAGGCGCCGTTCAACAGCTATGTTTATCACGAGCAAGACCAGCTAAACTTATTCCTGAGAAAGTTCTAGGTTTTCTAGCCACATTCTCATCCCTGGAGTTTTGCTTTACGAGAATGGAATGAAAAGCTCATGCATTTCTTTTAGCAACGTAGGCGTGCTGGGTAGTGCAGACTAGCACAGTGCAGTGCAAGCACAGGCAAGTGCAGAGCGCACTTATTGAGGTTGTAAAGAAGTTACTTTCCCTTTTCTTTCGTGTTTAGTAAACATTTGCTCCTAACACTCTGTGATGATCTGTGCTCCCTATTTCACTAAAATGGCACTACTCTTACTCGAAATTGAACTTTGTGTAGTGATACAAAATTAAATAAAAAGTCACAAATCTTATGGCACCAGCTTTCGTCATAGTAACAAACAATCATTATAACAACAACAAAAAAAGGCTGTTTCACCATAAGTGCTAAGCGACATTAGCAGTTTTCATGACTCTGGAGATCCACCATCTTCAATCATCCTCTTTCTTGGTTTTAACAGTGTTTAGAATAGGAGCAGGGAATAGCACCAGACTTTACTGTGAAGCACACGGCCCTCAAGAGCATACAGCCTAATGACTAGAGTAACTATGAAGGTTGTGTGATGTGGACTGATGGTTCGAGTGGGAGTGAGGGCCTTTACCTACAGCTGCAGCCTACTATGTGCATGCATCCTAAATCAAGTTTGTTGTCATTACACAAGTAGCACACAACCTTCAAGCACATGCTCTAATGACTGTAGGGTGAAGGACTGTTTTTGACACTTAAAGAACACACAAAGATACACAGCTCACCAACAGTGGTGGTTGTGCAGCAAGCAATGTGCAGCAGGTGTTTCTTTCTTTTTTTTTTTTTTTAATCTGAGCAGAATATTTAAAAATTACCTGTGGAAGGTAAAGCAATTCTACTGCATGAGGTAGAGTACTTGAAGAGGCAGATATTAATTCAGTAAGTAATTAGCTAATCACCAAATCTTTATTGCACTTTAACTCTGACTTTAGACACCAGTTGGAATTGAAACCAATAAGTGAAGCCATTACCAGTTTTTGAGATAAGTGCTGTCCAACATGCAGCAAAAGGCACTCTTGTTCCACTTACCTTTTTCAACAAAACACCTTTTTAAGTACACAAGACAAGTTTAACTGGAAGGCCAATGCATTTTGTGACAAATTTTGGAGAATGGGTATCTCTGAACTATTACAAGCCTCATAATTCTTTCTAGCATGGATATGCCATCCAAAATCACTAGCTCAATTGGGATACTGAATATGTGCCCCAAAGTAATTAGCTAGAATGTTAGTGAACTTTCTTAATTAGTCACACCTCATCATAACGAATTTGTATAGGATGCAAAGATTGCTTTTTTACATCCAATATTCACTATAAGCATATATTTTTGCAGACTGATATCAGTGAGAATGCTTTAGACTTGCTTCATTATATCCATGTTAGTTATATCGAGGCTTAACTGTAGTCAATTATCATTGTTGATTCTGCATGCCAAGTAATGTCTGCATATTTGAGTAATCCAGGTCATACAGAAACATTGTGCTATCTGTCCCAGGCAATAAGTAAAAATTCTGTTCACATAAAAAAAAAAAATTTGTTACACTGGTGCTGATCTACATTATATTGAGTGTAATAAGATAGATGTCGTAGCCAACTACAAACACAGCCAAGCAAATCAGGAATCCACAATAATAGCTGTAGCTATTAAAAGAGCTAACGCTGGCTCGCTCACGTCTCAATCGCCTGAGCCTTGTCTTCTGCACAGGATCTTAGGAGAGACTCTCTTTCAAAGAGTAGCTGATGTTCCTGCAGTTTCAGCTGCTCACGGGCCACCTCAGCCTGACAGAGCTTAGCTTCCAAGGTCTGCAAGGAAGAAACAAAATCCATCAACATGCTTCAGGCAACAGGATCAGCAACAAATTTCATTAAAAAACTCTACAGCAGGCAGTCTCAAATGGGCATCTGGGGTTCATATGGCATTCATGACATTTCAAGGATTCATTAAGCGATCACTCTTGTTAAAGCACTCATCTGTCGCGTGGGTGACAACGCTACATTGAGCCTTTTATTGCATACAAGTCATGCTTTTTCCAGTCTTTTCAAAATATCACTGCAATATGGCAAGAACTTCTCGATATAACACGCACATATGTGCAATGATAATTTCAAAGAAACAATATGATTCAGGCTATCTTACGTTGTTCTTTTATTCACCTTAGAAAAACAACTCTCTTTCATGGTGAGCATTAATTACCATATATATTCGCATGTGAGGGCTGCTAATTTTTTTTTCTTTAATTTGGGTCTTAATTTCCAGGGTGCGACCCCCACAAGTAAGAAGTGTATCTGCTTTCAACAATATGTGATGACCCTGGGAAGCCTTTATATTATCTTTGGTTGCTATCTTGTACATTGTCACTGGCAAGTGCAGAACTGGAGCAGCTCAATTCTGGCTCACTGGACGTGCGCTCTGTTAATTAAATGGTTCAGCCATCATCAGACACGGGCTCGGACATCATGTTGCATGCAAGGTTGTGCAATGAAAGAAAGAAGTACCCGGGTTTCCACGTCAAATGTGAAGGCAACGTTACTGTCAATAGCAACCACATCGCGAAAGTTTCAGGCAGCACATGAACTATGAAAGCTCACCGTGTAAATACAGTAGAACCTCGTTCATACGTTTTCAAAAAATATGCTAAAAATAAACGTACGATCCGGGAAAACGTACAATCCGAATCCAGTAAAAATTGAAGCTGACAAGCCCATATTGAGGTGCAAGGGCAGAAAACATTTATTTCTGGCAAACATAGTTACAGTCAAATCTCGTTAATTCGAACTAACGCTGTGGTCCCATCAAAGTTATGTGTATTCCAATGGGCGAGAAAACTCAGTAATTCGAACGCAAAAGCATTTGCGACGGTTAATTCGAACAAAACCGCGCACCGACAATGCTCTCAGCAGCACACCAAATCACGTGGCGGTGCCTCCGTCTGGCAATCCTCCAACACTGCCATAAAGCAAAAGCTTAGGAGAGACCCCTCAACGCCGTGCGGAGAAATAAAAAAGAAAGAAAGAAAAAAATACCGCGGCAAAAATTTCCTCTTTCAAATGGTAAGGTCGCCGTTTCAGCGTCGAGCCGGAACACACGTGTACGTGCCAACGTCTCAGCCAACGCAGCGACTGCGGCGCAGAGGGAAGCAATGCGGAGGCCCAGTCCGGCCAACGAAACTGCCCACGCCGACCAACGCTCGCTTCAACGGCAGAAAACGAAACTTCGGGGAGCGGGATCAGCTGCCACCGGGCCGGCGGGCGTGCACGGACACAGTCGAAGGTGAGGGAGCTACAAGGGAGTTGCGAGGGAGGGCGAGGGGAGCCACCGAAGCGACGGGGTTGCCGAGGCCAAATGCGCTTCCCTGCTGCCCTCCTCCCTCACCTTCGACGGTCTCTGCGCGCGCGCGTCCCGCTCCCTGAAGTTTCGTTCGCTGCCGTTATCGAGATGCGAGAGAGAGAGAGAGACTGTGGTTATGAAGAGGAAGAGGCGCTATCGAGATGCGAGCGTTGGCCGGCGTGGGCAGTTTCGTGGCCCTCGCTCGCTGTGTGCTTGCGCGCCG
Organism: Dermacentor silvarum; assembly: GCF_013339745.2. Taxonomy (NCBI): domain Eukaryota; kingdom Metazoa; phylum Arthropoda; class Arachnida; order Ixodida; family Ixodidae; genus Dermacentor; species Dermacentor silvarum. The sequence continues at coordinate 132,034,405 of NC_051159.1, read as the reverse complement.
CGATATTTCACGACTCGCACCGGTCGTACGTAGCGCTATGGTGCACAAATACGTCAAAAATAAGTCCTTCTTTTAATTCGAACACATTTCCGGCCCCTTCGAGTTCGAATTATCGAGATTTGACTGTATTTTACTGTATTTTCTGTTGGTGCGTCACACCCTTGGACAGGAACAACTCCTTTTGCGGCGAAAACAGGCGGACTTAGTAGTTCGCGTTATAGTGAGGGGCGAGGTAGCGCAAAGGTCAGTCAATTCGCTCGCCACTTCTGCCGCGCTTCTTCACTTCGGGCGAACGAGCACTGCAGAGAAGCCGCACGGCGGCTGTCTGCCACTTAGCGCTTCACAAGCACATGAGAGCATCCTTTTTGCACACCTGAATGATAATTTTTCGCTGCAGAACGTATCATACGACCGCAGTTTGCCGCAATGCTGAACATTGCTGCCGAATAATCGTATTTTCCGGGAACGTATTAACCGGAACGTATTAACACATTCCTCTATGGGGTTATGTTTATTTTTTGCAATTAGGAACGTAGGAGCCGGGAAATCGTATTAAGCGGGAACATATCAGTGAGGTTCTACTGTATTCAGTGCAAATAAAGTGCAGAGTCTCTGTGCACAATGCACATGTGCTCATTGCAGCACGAAGCAGCAGGCTCTGCCTGCCTACGGAAACTGGCACGCATTGCACAAACACATAAGCACAAAGAAAAGAATTATGCAGATCGACAGCACATGTTGGAACCTATGTGAAGCAAAGCTTTCATAACGCAGTTCATTAAATACTATGAAACTGTTCATCACCTACACCATGTTTTGCAGCATAGCCATTATGTGCCTACACGGAAAGATGGAGAGACACTCACCACACGGCCCACGCGATCACAGATAACACTGTCTCCAGGACCAGCCCAGTTTACTATTGCACTATCTTCCAGATTGGACCACTTTACTCAGTGAGAAACCGACCAAGCAGACGCACACGAAACCCCAGACAAGAGGGCATAAAAAGCTTTGCTTTAATAAAGGAGTTATATGCGCTTGAAGGCAGATATATGTTGCAGTCATAATATTTAGGTACCGTTTGTTGTTTCATTGCGCAATTCTGTAGAGAACAGAGTTGGCCACTGGCACAGCTGTAGGGGTTGTACAGTGAGCTGTACAGGTGCTGTCCTGTGTGTGAGCTATTCTACAAAACAGCAGCAGCAGCAGCTGCAGAGCTACAGTCACCAAAGTCTAGGAGGGCTCGCAATGAAAGCTTCACTTTAAAAGCATGGTGGTACAAGTCATGGGACACCAGGATACAAATATCATGACAATGCAATGATTAGTCGATGAGCTTCCCTCTAACAGACTATAAATCTGTGTAAACAACAGACCGACCGACATACCACTCTATTATCTATGTGGCCCACTGATACTGTGTGGACATAAGCACAGCATATGCTGCACGGTTGAGGGTGCAGATGATGAGGCGTATGCCTAGGAAAGAGGGCAACGGCCCCGTCCACAGATAATTTCCACATTCTTATTTCTTTTCTTCAGTACGTAATACCAAATTTAGCCGTGTAGCTTTTATAGGGTGCAGCCCTTACAGAAGAATATCCATTATGCATCATATAATGTCCAGTTGCATAACAGCAGTTCCAATCACAACAACCCCAAAGCTAGATTTCTTGTCTGTCTATACAAAAGCTCTTCAAAGCATCTATGGCTAGGAACTGTTATTATACAATACTGATCAGCTTAAATTAAAGTACCTGTTCTTTCATTGTCCTAAAAATGAGCTTGTACATCATGTTTCCATGTTGCATCGTTGTCAAACAGAACTAGTATTACTCTATTGTTTTTTCATAGGGAATTACCTTATAAAGAATTAGCCATATAAAGAATAATTTTTTGTGTTGTAGTTGTTATATTAGTTACATCTGCACATACAGGCCTAACAGGCCTTCTATGAGTCTAAGCTTTCTGTGTGCACTCTTTTGCTGTACGATTTGTACACTCGAAATTAAACTGACGTCCTTACCTGGACCTGCCTTGTCAGTTCATCCTTCATGTCTTGAAACTGGGACTCTGTTTCTGAACCATCTCTGCCCTGAAGCTTTTCCTGCAGCCTGGCCAATTCATTCTGAATAAAGAAAAAAATTCAGTGGTGATTTAGCGGTAAAAGCGAGAGAAATGTGTTAGCATCAAGTCGCATCTCTTTGAGTCCTGAATCCATGATTTAAATTGCGTTTACCACATTGCAAAGTGTTGTTCAGTAGTTCACTCGACACAAATTCTGCCTCTTCGAGGAGCAAAGTGCAACTAAAGGTAGTCCGGAACGGACAACCGTCAGCTGCAATATATATATTTGGCCATGTGACATGACCACGACTCCCTTGAGGTGAAACTGGTTTAGGAAGTCTCAAGCTCCATTATCTTGAGAGAGTTCAGGGGTGCCCATGTGAAGTAAGTTCATGTAAGAACTTGTTCATTTACATTTCATTTATTATTCTTTAAGAGCCTGCAGGGCACCACATAAAGCGGCATACAATCATGTAGTACAGTCACCAATCAATAATTCAGACATTCTTGATTATTCGGACAGTTCCATGGCACCGCCAGTAGCCCCATAAACTTAATTTTTAAGGACGATCAAAATTTTGGACATCTTACAGCACGCCGTGCGATAATTCGGACCCCAACTGCACGACCGTGCGCTAATTTGGCCACCGAGTCGAGCAGAAATAGCTATATGTTCGACTTGAACTATGACGATATATCGAGATAGCAATATGGTGTCTTTTCGTCTATTTTCGCTGGCATGGTCGTCGGCGCCTCCTGAAAACCGAAACTACTGAAGCCTAGTCAATCTAGTAATCACCGACGAGAATTCGGTGCATGCATTGACTGTACTTTGTCTATCTGTAGCGACAGGTGGTTTGCATACAACTTGTAATACAGTTCCATGAGGAAGTAAAACAATCCGGAAACAGACCTTCTGTTCCATGCCAAATACAAATAGTAAATGATGCAGGTATTTGAACATAAACATATTTACAACCACACGTGCAAGACAACTGGAACTTCACTACACACAGTGCAGTACACAACTGGAAATAGGAACCGCTTCTATGAGAAACACACTAGGCTTATTCCTTTCAGAAACGGTCATGAAGATACAGCATGTCTGTACGCACAATGATATGCTTGGCAACCAACACATAAATCACAGAGTGGCTCTACAGACCTTTTAAACATGGTAGCCACACACAACAACCAGGGCCACGATTTTGCAGCCAATGCCTTCTGCTCGATTCTATGCTGCTCTTATCATCCACTATTCATGGCCAGCTGATCCTGTTAGTAATGCGTGTGGAGCATCGCTCTGAGCATTGATGAAGCATGAAAAAGTGTGAATAGGAATAGCATAAGAGGCACTGCTATAAAATCGCGGCCACGCAAAGGCAAGTGTAAGGGTGTGCAGAAACGTGTTGACAAACTAGGGCATATTCTTTCAATTATGCACCAGACGTGTCGACAAGCAGCAACGTTTCTGCACTGTAATAAGACAGTGTGCTTAGCACTGTACCAAGAATACCGTCACTCGTAGACGCTGATGCATCTTGCGCTAGTCACATGAAAGATAGCGCATTTGGCACTTAGCCAAGAATGCTGTCGCTCATAGACGCCTATGCGTCTTGCACTAGTCTCGCGAAATTGAAGCTACCCTCGAAAGTGACCATCTTAGAATACAGCACACCTTTTTTGGAATAAAGTCACTCATTTTTGGGCGAATCCTGTATTTCGAATTTTGGATTAATTGGACCTTGTGGCAGTCCCCGTCGAGTCCAAATTCTCGGTCGGCAACTGTATACCAGCATTTCAGAAACGATACAAAGAACAAGAGCTGTTTACTTAATGGCCGGAGTTCATCTGTTCACCTGTTAACAGCCAAGACAAACAAACAAGCAGACATACCTCGGCCATCTCCAGCTTCCTTCTCAGCTCATCAAGCTCTTGATCGGCAAGTGAGAGCCCGTCCCTTGCCCTAAGGACCTCGGAGCGGAGATGCCCAACTTCGCGACAGCACAGGCGCATCTTCAACATCGCATCCTCGGAGGTTGGCTTGTTGAGCGACCGTGCCGCTAGACTGTCATCACTGCAAAAGGAGGTACAAAGGAATAATATTAGTGACTGATCGACCTGCAGTGTCCTGATGCAACACCTGGGTAGCGGTTTACAGCGCTGTGTGCAGTGCTAGGTCAACCTCAGCTACACTATAATCGTTTCACTTCGTTTGGCTATCTGTCATGATTTCAGAGTGTGCTGACAAGTCGTAAACGACTGAGTCAGGGCGAAATCCCTCAGCAACAAAAAGCACACTCTGATGTTATGTTTCTAGCTGTCTGGCAACAAAATATCAGGGTGTTGACATCTTTTGAAGGGAGTTGAATTGACTACTTCAAGGAAAATGCACAGCTGTATTCACCCAGGTAGACAAAGTTTAAGGCCCACCTCTGAAATACAAACTGTTTAGCGAAAGGCACCAGGTGTTGGACTTTTTTTTTTTTTTAATTCAGAGATACAAAAACAAGATGCACAAAAAAGCTGTTTCTTTTTTTTTTTCAGCTTTTTACGAGAAGTCCAGAGATGTCAACCACTAGGAGCGAAAAATTGTCCGAAGGTATTTTTTGAGTGCTACAGTAAAAATTATTGGTATGTGCAATTTAAGCATTTTTCTTCAGAAAAACATTGGGTCAAATGAAGCTGCCAATCAGATGTGCACTGCTCTCACAGTGTCCACCCACAAACTTGCAATCTAATGCATTAGTTCCGCTCTTTATAATTTTCTCAGAAAGTGTTCCTTATACACGCAGTGGGGTAAAACTAAATAAAACACCAACCCACTTCATAGCAGGTATTGTGGGCAATAGATTGAAACAAGTGTGTGTCTCCAGGATTCCTAGTAAGTGGATATAACTTGAGCACTGACTGAATTCAGTTCCACAACTTTGACGTGTGGCGTAAATAAAATAAATTAAAATTTGAATTCATCATTTCCAATTGCTCAACGAGATAATTAGTGATTATACCACACAATTTCTGAGCTCCACATGTGCAACCATAATCTGTCACACATACACACAAAAATGACTTCTGCATCTCTAGAACAATAAATAGTTCTTTTCCAGATAAAAGCCTGGTTTTTCCCTCACCTCTTTGATAGTTCTGGATTGCAAAGAGCCATGTTTGCCTTGGGAACAAGAAGCTGATAGAGGTCATCAACTCCCTCCTGAAATATTCATGCAACAGTTTCAGTGTCCAACTCCAGCTGTACATGTTGGCAAACACACCTCTAGTCGTTTTAACCTCTGCCTTTCCTTTCCCCTTTCTTCTTGAAGGACCTGGAACTGCTCCAGGAGTTTTCTTGATTCCTGGGGTGTGCCTTCAAGCAAAACAATTGACGATCACATACAAGGCAAAGCACATGAATAGAAAACGTACAGCTGCTTTTGGATGAGGGGAAGCCAAGAGAGTCAAGATTTTATTTCAGCCAGCCAAGTTAGCACATTTACTCGATGCTTACATGCACCCTGGTTTTCATACTTTAAGAAATTATGAATGCTATGCTGTTGACTGTTCACTCACCAGATTTTCATAGTAAGAGAGAGGGAGAGGGTAATTAAAATTTATTCTGATATTAAAAAACAAAACTCATTGTATCCTTGTTGCTACAGTATATATACACAGTGACGCTCTTCATTACTGTGTGTGGGCGACTTCCATATCTCTATCAACTGCTCAAAGCTTCAGTGGCACCTGCGGAATTTGAGATACCGCATTTCTTAAACGCCTAGCAGACCATGCCTGTCTAAGTATAGCATCTAGAATATACTAGATCTTAGCGAATGTACAAAACGAGCACGAAGCTACTGCAGCTCCTACAGCTACAGCTACATGTGGATTTGATTGCATTACAGAAACTTTAAGTGTCAATGACTATAGCTCGTCACTATTGCAGTTTTATTGCGATAGCAATTATATGGACACTTCAACCGGATTTCTGCCGTCGGCGTCGCCGTCGCCATGAGGTTCCGTATAGATAAAATCTTCGCCGCGCGCCGTATGCCCAAGCGGAAGCATGCGGGGGACGCGCGCTATCATGGAGAGCGAATGCACGGCGGAAAGCAAACGCGACCGTCACGCGAAAGGCCCTGGGGGTATGGGAGGGAGGGAGGCGGGGCGACGCTGCGCTCCAGCACCAAAGGCCTATCTTGCAACCGGGCGCAAGGGGAACTCCCCACTCAATCTCCCACGCGCAAGCAAGGAAGCAGGAAGGCAGCGCTGAGGGAGCGGGGGGGGGGGCACTTCTACTCTGCCAACAACCGCGCTCGTCGCTCGCCCGCACCGTCTCTTATCTCCACACGGCTCTGACCTTTCTATGCGCTGTACATGTACATTCGCCGCTCAGTTTCCGTTGAAGCGATAGACCGCACGTACCTTCGCCGCTACGGCGTATGCGCTTGCTGCCAGCATTTTGACAGTCGTTGCCTGCAATCATTCAGTGTGATATATTTATGTTTGCTTGTGCGCGCTCACACCACGCTTGTTCATTCAGTTAGTAATAGTCGGGCCACATTTTCCAACGCACGCTACACATGCAATGCTGCCCGGATCGGCAGTGCAGCGCTACAGGTGTGTCCCTTCGCACGCGCTGCCCACGGGAAGCGCTTCTCATCAACACCACCGTTTCACACGCGCCTTCTCGTGGTCATCGAGTCTCTCTTCATGTCGGTCTACTTACGCCGCAGCACACCTGCTTACTTAATCAGCTCATGTTTACTACAATTCATATTGCTACCAAAGCCGTTCACCTTACTTCGTATGACATTGCTGTGTTGCTTTCGCATTCATTGCTTCGCCCTTAAGGCGAAACTGTGACATTTTTTTTATTTCAAACTTGAATATAACATGCATGTCATTTTTACAGCGAAGCTGTTACAGGCTAGTTCCATGTCCGCGTGTAGAAAAAAGCTATCATCATCAGCATTTCGGCTCTATGTGCGCAGCGGTTTCTCGCCAGTTGTGCCTTAGCACACGTGTCAAAGCGGATGACTAACATGTTACGTAACGATTAATGATAATAAAATCATGTGTGGCGCATACCCACATAGGATATGCGGCTATGAGCCAGGGACAAGAAAAAAAAAAGAAAGCAGAAAGGAAGGAAATAAAGAAAGAGAGAAAGAAGGAAGGTAAGAAAGAAATCGCACGTGGCTCACGTGAATACCCGCGTTAGATATGTGGGTATGAGCCGCCGAGAGCAGGAGCGGGGAGATCTCACAGGATCCTGACGCTGCTGTGCAGTGTGCCACAGCTATGAACGCTGTGGCTCATACGCTAGTCTATGACGATGGGGCGGACTGGGCGAAAAATAGACACCGATGTACTTGCTTTTTGACGAACATGCCGAAGACGCTCAATATACGGTATTTACTTGAATCTAACGCGCACATTTTTTCCGATAAAACAGGTCCAAAATTTGCGTGCACGTTAGAATCGAGACGACCCTAAATCTGGGTTACCATATAGCTGTCGGCATTTCAAAATGGCCGCCTCGCACGCGCTTCGAGCCTAGCTACACTCTAGCCTAGCTGCCGTAGCTTCCTCCATGTGCTGCAGTACACATGTTTAGGCATTAGTCTTCCCGTTTTCTGCATCTGCTCTATCACTATAAAGTGCCGAGTTCATCATAATGCCGCATTTAGAAGGAAAGTGGTCATGTGTGCGGAGACGGTTGGAAATCGGGCCTCATCACGGGCGTTCGGAGGATCCGAAACTTGCGTGCGAGACTGGCACAAAAAGAACGAGAGGATTTTCGCCAGCAAAGCATAGCGGAAGGGTTTCAGTGCACCGAAGCAGGACGTATTCTGCGATGATCCACTTCGGCGATACGATCGCCTCGCCCCTATCTTGAAAGCGATCTGCGACGTGGAGAGTCTGCCGCGCGCTGTGTTTTCGCCCAGTCGCGTTGAAGCGAGAGGCATGCTAGCACGAAGGTCAATTCGCTTGCTGCGCTTCATCCCTTCAGCGTTTTGACAGCGTGGTGTTAATTTATGTAGTAAGCGAATGTTTGCAAGTTTATACGGCCGATAAAACTGCTATCGCAATCGATGCTTTGCCTTTCGGGCAAAACTGCGACTTCTTTTTTTTTATTCATCACAACTTTAGTGCACCGGCAGTAAATGTTTGTTTTTCCAAATGAGAGAAAGTTGTATTTCTGTATGAGAGCATGAGGTGCGCACTACTGTTAAGGATATTGTTTTTTTTTTTTTTGTCATAGAAAACGGGTGCGCATTACAATCGAGGGCGCGTTAGAATCAAGTAAATACGGTAATCAATAATGATAATATATAAATTCACTATAGCAATATTCACTACAGCAGACCCACCATAGTCACAGCTTCGCTGGCTTCTATCTTCACAGTACTGGAAGGGCTCTGAATGTTTTAGTAAATTTTGCAGGAAAAAAAGTGCACGTCAGAATCAAGTAAATACGGTAATGCAATCTCAGGTTCACAGTGTTTTAACTCTTAGTCATTGCCCTTCAGGCCCTTAAAGAGGAAGGTTATTTTCGGCATAGAGGATTTAAGGGATATATGGCCGAGTAGTGTTCTCATGCCATCTGGTGGTAGGAATCTGAGCAATATGTATGACTGCATAGTATTCATATGCCATTTCGTGGTGAACTTTTTCGTGGTAGACCCTTTCAGTTCATGACCACATTGTTCACTACGTTATCGTCAAATGATGTTGTTTTGCTGGTTGTTCCTTGGCACCGCCCTCTAACACCAAAACGGTGTTAGAGGGCGCAACCCATTCTGAGGAACTGGCCATGAATCGGGCAGTACAAGGGTTTAAAAGAATAAAAATTTTGAGGACAATAAACAGAAAGAAGGTTAGTAACACAAAATTGTGAAATTAAACTTTAACCTATACAGATATGAAGTGTAAGTAAGTTAGTAACTAAATATTACAGTAAATAAATATGTGAATTAATAAAAGGCAGAGTTAATATTTTGGCGTGCAATTCTTTTTGCCTCGCACAGAAAATTGCAGAGGGCGTCACAAACGTTCCTGTGACCGTCATTTCTTTTTTTTTTTTCTTCGTTCTCTCACTGTCTCCACCCTTCTTCTCATAGTTTCACAACACAACTACACTCAACCACGCCAAGAGCACAATTCATGACACTCTTGTAATAGCATGCAGCAATTGAAGGCTAAGGTTAATTTTGTGAATATTTTGTACATTTCTGGCAAAACTACCACAAAAGAAGCTGCTCTAGCTGACATGTTTTCAATTTCGGCAGTACAAATGTGAAGCCTGCCGACCAACTAAATCATAAAAAAGGTTCTTGAGCGAGTTGGTATGATACTGTTGAGGTATAACTGCTAAATGACGAAGACAAATGCAAGAATGTATGCAACTATTGAAGCAATTCAGTACTTGTGAAACCTTCTTGTCTTTGTCTACATTATTCAGCACTCAAGTTTTCTGTCCACCTTCTGTCTACCTTCTACGCTCAAGATCTGAACGAACCAGCGATGCTGTCTGTCATGTGCATCCACCTGGAATAGAAACTAGTCTAGCCAGACCAGCCCCAAAGCACCACCCCTTACCCCCACTGTCATACTCACTGTTTTCCAAGAACTGTTGGCACTGCCTCTGGCTGCTGCTCAGAGACTGTGTGAGCTGGTTGATAGTGTCAGCTTTTTCCAAAAGCCTCGCTTCAAATTGCCTCTCGCGCTCCTCAAAACGAGCCTTGCACAACCGGAGTTCATCGCCCTGCACCCATGAGCAATGCCGAGATTCATGATAAAGAAATAGTTCATCATACAACAGTCCTTGAATCATGCCACTGTGCTGACAGGTATACAGGCACGGGCAAAATAATATGGGATCTGCGAGCGCATGCCATACTGCATTCTTATGCCCTTTAATGAAGCAAGTGCCTTATTTAGAGACATGGCAATGTGCACGCGTGCCCTTTAATGCTTGTGTGCCTGCCGCTACACCCATTTCGCGTACTGTCGGAATCGCCATGATTGCAGAAGATTATGCTATGGGAGCGGTGTCTGTTTCGGCCAGTTGTGACTTCGTGCCGATGCATTGCATACTCTGTTTCGGCCGTTGTGACTTGTGCCAATGCATTGCATACCCAGACAGCTGAAAAGACACTGCTCTCCTAGCGTAATCTTCTGCAGTTATTGCGATACTGACAGCACACTGGCACGAAATGGGCGTAGTGACAGGCATACAAGCATTAAAGGGTGCACAGTGCAATGCCTTGCCTCAAGAGAAGGCGCCTGCTTCGTTAAAGGGCACAAGAATGCAGTTTGGTGCACGCTCGCAGGTCTCATATTATCTTGTCCCTGCCTGTACATAAGCAAAATAAGTACACTCATTTACGTGTGGATGTGAGGTGCAACTTCAGAAGACAAACCATCTAGGCAGTAGTGACAAGAATATGGCTCAATTGGCTTTGGAGGTGTCGTTATCAAGAAGAATGATTCATCGGCAAGGCATCCACAAGTTGGCACAATGCCGAGAGTGGTTTCATGAGTGCTGCCTTTTGACTTGTGCTATTTCTGTTATGTCCTGGTTCTTTTGCGTAGTGACACAATGATACATGATACAGTGAGTGGTACATGATACAGCTGGGTGCATGCATTCCATGTATCGCATGTATCGCAGGGTGGTCTCCTGTCATTAAACAGTTGTGAGTAGCACTCATGCTTGTCTGTTTTGTGTTTGTGCCAGTTGCAGTTTGTTGCACTATCATACCAATAGTTAGAATGTATGCACGAGACCAGCCAGTAGTGTAAGCACTATATACATAGAGCCTTTATTGAAAGAAACAAAGCCACTAGGAGGATGAGTGTTGCTCTGTCCTGGCTGTGTCATGCCCTGCTCATGAAACTTCCAGGGTTAGAAAGCTCTAAAGGCCAAAAACAAAAGTTCACTTCCCTCTCCAGAACTTTGAAATACTGCAGATGCAATACAAGGCTGACTAGACATCCTGGAGTCGGCTGTGGTCATACATACGATGGCTTCATTTCTTTCGAAAAAGAATGTACAGTCAGTAATGAATGAGGCATAAAACTAACACAGTATAGTAGCACTGGGGTAGATTGTGCCTCAATGTCGTATGCGTACTGGAACCAACACAGGAAAAATAAGAACAAGCACTGAGCTTCAGGTGGATCGCTTATAACTAAACAGGAAGCAAGCAGCACACACATATACAGTAACTGCACAACTTTCTGCATATTATGCACACAGACGTCTCACTCCACGCACACCACCCACACATGCAAGCGGCCTGACACATAACCTGTTGCAGGCAACTGTGCTGTTCACGCAATAATTCCAGTAGATTAGATGGAGACGACATCGGAAAATTTGTAAGCATAGGGTGTGGAGATAGGTTTGCACAAGGCTTACCCTACGAGCGACGATCAGTAAAGGGCACGACACTCCTCCACTCCGCAACGCACAAAGGCGCTGCAGCAGGGTTCGTCGACTCTCCGACATGGCGCAGAGAAGGCTCCGGAGTCAGATCGCCAACAAACACTGGTTTATTCACCCAAGATACAGCACAGTGCAACAGTCATGGTGCTAGGGCTAACCGGGTAGCGGTCCGCCAAGCGCGAGAACGAGGAGTCGCGAGAACAAAGGTCTCATGTGACCACCTCGTTGCGGGCCTCTGAGCATCTGCCGCGGCGAGGAAGCGCTCAGCGAACGGGAGCTCGGGTGGAGAGGGTGCCCGGGGGCCGCCATGCAGGAGGCAAATCAGGGCGCATTCCGGTGACGTGTTCTCGCGGGGCAAGTCCAATCCCCGGGGGGAGAAGCACGGCTTGCGCAGGAAAGTAGGTCCGGCGCGCTAGCCATGTCCGCCATGTTGCCGTTACGGCAGTGGTTCCTGGAGATCGAGCTAAGCGCCACGCGCGAGCTGGGGGATGAGGCGCGGGAAGGCACCTTGATCCCCACAAGGGAGGGCTCAGTTGACACAGGACAAGCATAATTAGAAAACTTGGGGAGAGACCCAAGTCTTGAAGTGAGCTCAATGAAACCTGATGCTAGCTAACAATGATGATGATAAAAGCACTCTGGCCAGAATCAAACAATTGCAGCAAGTGAGCCAAAAGACCCACAAAAAGTACCCACAAAACGGTGCTAGAAAAGCTCACCTTTACAGCCAAGTTTCGGCTAAGTTCGTCAATTTTCTGGTGCATGTTGTATAGTTCGTCCTGGTGCTTCTGTTTCAGTGTTTGTAACAAGTTTTCATAGTCTCGCTTCAGGAGCACAAGGCCGTCTGAGCTGCTCAACTCTGAAACCTGCTCCTGCAGCATTTTGATCGTGGCTTCTGCCACCTTCATCTTCTCCACGTGCTGCAAATGAACAAATGAGCAAATAACAGTAAAAAAAATTGCCAGACAAATAAAAATGTTGTACAAACACACTTTGTCTTATTGCTGCAATAAATCTTGATAGTTTGGCACAACCATCAATACTGCTTGTTACTTTGACATCCTGACAATAATTAAAAATGGAATGGCTTGCTACAGCACATCTCAATTTGTTTCCTTCATCCTCAGACTCACACTAATCTGATTTATTGATTGAATGATTCATGGAGCTTAACTTCCAAAAGCAACACAGGGGCTACGAGAGATGCTTTAGTGGAGGGCTCCAAATGAATTCTGACCCCCTGAGGAAGTGCTGGCTAGCAGTGGAATGAATCCCTCTGAGCCTATCAGGCTAGACAAGACGCTGACACGCCAAATTCCTGAGAAGTAGGCAAAGAAGTATTCGCATTAAAAAACGAGATGGACTGAATGCATGAGTGTGCAATCCATCTGAGACCCATCATTTGCAACCCATCAAGTAAGCAGTGGAGAAATTCAAACCATCTGCACATTAGTAGCAGCAAATGTGAAATTTACACGTTATTCTCTAACTACTGCAACAACGCTTGTAATGTATGAGATAGGCTATATGCTGTCTCACTGTCCAATAGTTGTTGTCAAATACTGCCAAATACATTTCAAGAAATGCTGTAAAATAGTCATCACAGTGTCATTACGCCTTGACTAAAGCCAGTCTTCTGTTGTGCCAACAATGTGAGTAACTGCATCTTTTTATGCTATAGAAAGGCCCACTTGAAGATGACTATTCACATGGCAAACAATTAGCTTTGTCCTGACAAGTCTACTAGTATAATCAGAATTACTAGTAGACTAGTAGTAGAATTACTAGTAGTAGAATTATAATTTAACTACAGGTTGGCATGTTCAAACTTCACAAATTAAACCAACCTCATCTCTGGACTTAGTTTCGATTTCCAGCTGGTTCTGAAGGGTGGAAATCTTGACAGACAGTTCAGCATTCTCAGTGGTCTTGTTTGCTAGGGCTTGGTTAGCTTGATTCCAGTTTTCCATGTACATCTTGGCACTGGCTGCAGAAGAAGCAGTAGAAAAATGTGGAACATGACAAAATATTTTCTGTTAACACTACAAATTTAGCTGTCAACTCCTTCAGATATGCCTGCAGAAGCATCAAAGAAAACAGAGAGAAAACAGCAGGCATAAAAATAAACCAGTAGGCAAGTTGAGACTGCATAGTCAACTAAAGAAAAAAATATGGCATCTATACTGACGAACATTATGCCTCTTCAAATTATGTACTATAGTAAATAAAATAAATATGTTTTCTATTTCTCATGTTAAAAAAATGTGGAGAAAACTGTTTGTCAGTCCATCCTCTTACACCAACACAGCAACCCAAGTTGTCTTCCAGCTAGGGTGACTGGGTATGTTATCATGGTGATGATGCCATCGTGGTAATACCGTTATCATCGCTCCACCGTTTCATGCTGTCGTCATCACGCCTACTATGCCAACCAAGTGGCCTAAGTTGTCTAATAGCCTTGGGTACCTGCTCGTAGTTATGATGTTGTCATAGTCGATACATCATCATCATTCCAGCTTTGTCATCCGTTTCTCGTCATGCCGTCATTATCAAGCCATAGTCATCATACAGTAGTCATGCATTCGTTGTCATATTGTCATCGTCATGCCGTTGTGGTCGTTCTATCATCGTCACTCCAGCTTTGTCATCCAACTTGCCATGTCATCACTGTCACGCTATCGCTGTCACTGTGTCGTTGCCATGCATTTCTTGTCACATCGTCATCGTGATGCTGTTGTGGTCATTTCATCGTAGTCATTATAACTTCATCATCCGACTCTCATCACGCCATCATCGTCACAAAGTCGCAGTCATATCATTGTCGTCATGCTCATGGTTAGGATGTCATCATGGTCATTTCATCATCGTCATTCCTGCTTTGTTATTTCACTCTCATAATGCTGTTGTCGTCACGCCTTCTATGCCGACTTAGTGGCCCGAGTTGGCTAATAGTTTGGGCCACAAGCTCATGCTTGTGATGCGGCTGTAGTCACTGCATCATTGTCATTCTAGCTTAGTCATCCGGCTCTTGTCGTGCGGTCGTCGTCATAACGTTGGCGTGACACAGTCGTGGTCGTTCCATCTCTGTCATGCAACTCTCGTCATGCCATCATTGTGACACCATAGGCGTCAACGAGTCGTCGTCATGGATTCATTTTCATACAGTCATTGTGATACCGTTTCACCATTCCATTGTCATCATGCCATCGTCATAGCGCTCTAGTTTGAGTACACTCCTTAATTCAGAAACATCAACCCATTGTTGTGATGCCTGCCTACAGCGCTCCATTGACGTCATTCAGTTTTCATCATGCTATCGTAATCATGCGTTCGTAATTTAATCTTAATTATGCCACCGTTTTCATGCTATCGTCGTCACTGCATTGTCGTCAGACGGTTGCGCTCATGCAGCCGTTGTCGTACCGTTGCCATCATTCACAGCTGTGCCATCGCTGTCATTCCAGCTTTGTCATCCGGTTGTCGCCATAAACTCGTTGCCATCCCATTGTCTTCATGCCGGCATCATCACGCTGTCCTCATTATACCATTGTCATAATTTTCTAATTGTCATCTCGTTATCGTCACGCTGTCATCTTCTACTGCCTTTGCCATCGATGTCATCCTGTCTTCGTCTTTCCATTGTCATCACACCATCGTGGTCATTGGCGACTTTGGCAAGCGAGTGCCACAGAAATGTCGATTGGTACCGGAGACAGTGAATATTATATATAGCTGAAGCAAGGAAAGCCTCCAAATGACCAATACAGATAAAAATTTGTCGCAGTTTCACCTGAAAGGCGAAGCATCAATTGCAATAGCAAATTAGTAGAGAGCTATACGGAGTAAGTATAGTTGTTTTATCAGATGTATAAACTTGGACATGCAGCAGCACCCGCAACGCGCAGAACTGTTGTCGACGCCGTCAGCGTTTTGCCGGCGTTCGCACCGAGCGCGCGCGGCATTGGTCACTGTTGCCGGTTCTGGGGGCAGCTCGGAGGTTTTCGACGAAATCAGAATGGGACACTCGTCGAGCAGCATCGGAAATCTTACCCACCTTCTCACCTTGCAACGTTTTTCTATATAAATACGCATTTGGTGCCGCAGCTAAACGTCGCCTCCCCTCCCTCCCTCTCTCCCGTCTCCCCACGGCCTTTTGCACGACAGAAGAAGTCATGTTTGCTCTCTATATATGGTGATTGTAAAGGAGGAAAGAGACGCTCAATTCTGCAGCCCTTCAGGGAGCATGGCGCAGAACGTGCGTTTGCTCTCCGACCTGCGTTCGCTCCCCGTGAAAGCGCGTGTCCCTCGCGCCCTCTCACTCGCACATACAGCGTCCGTAGCGCGGCGACGATTTCATCGCCGTTGACATCATACGGAACCTCACGGCGACGACAGAAATCCGCTTTGGAGTGTCCATATAATTGCTATCGCAATAAAAACAAACATGATTTCAGCATTATCATGTGTCCCTGCATTGCTTAAATGCTAATCGCATTACTGTCAACAGTCATCACGAGATGGGTCCTGCCGCAATGTCTTTTATCAGCAAGGCTTTCACTGTGGAGAGTAATACAATGCAGTCATCAGATGGAACAGTTAACCTGCCAAATCATTTGTGCTTGGCAAGACATGAATGCTCAGACAGACACCAAAGCAAGCAGGATAGAAAGACAAGACATGAAACTGCTCTTGTGCATGTCCGCCTTTGCATCCTGTTTACATTGTTATTGACTGCCATGTACATTCATCATCATTCATCATCATTCAAGTTCTTGAATGTAAGGAAATAAATAAGCTGCTACAAACCTTGCAACGTAGTCACCTGGTCCTGCAATGAGGTAATCTCTGCTCTAGATGACTCTCGCAGATTTTCCAGCTCAAACTTCAGTCGTTCTACTTCCCTTGTTCGTGCTTTGTACATCACCTCGAGCTGAACATAGCCATCTGAAAAAGATTGGTTCTTGCATGTTTCTGCAATTCTCAGTGCCTGATGGGCATGCGGTAACACTGAGCAAACCACCAACTGTGTAACATAAACGGACAGTAATGACAAATATTAGTAAGGATAACAAGTTGGAATACTTGGTTCTCATTAATATGGGTAATGCAAGAGTAACATAAAAGAAAACGACAGGGACAGGTAAAACAAGTGGAAAAGAAATGCTAGACTTACACTACTGATTTCACTTCATAAAAGGAGTTGTGGTTGATAATAGAGCACGCACCCTGCAGCAGTGGTCATGATGAATGAATGGCTTGGCTATCTCTGACAAAAGCTGCACAAGTGCCCACAGATTTTGAGAGCAGTGCACGTGACCTGCAATGTGCTCACCTGCTTCATTTGTCGAGGCAGACCCGTGGGGACGAGTGGGGTGTTGGCCATTCGGAGGTGCAGCTGGATTTTGGTGAATGCC
This sequence comes from Dermacentor silvarum, assembly GCF_013339745.2. Lineage (NCBI taxonomy): Eukaryota > Metazoa > Arthropoda > Arachnida > Ixodida > Ixodidae > Dermacentor > Dermacentor silvarum. The sequence goes on along the minus strand of NC_051159.1, from coordinate 132,017,470 downwards.
GTTGCTTCCACCATTCAAGCCATCGCCCATGCCATGCAGCATCGGACTCCCAAGATCCGGGCCATTGGAGTAGTTGTCGGCATACATGTTGAGCTTGGGAACTTGAGTTCCAGGCACATTCTGGTGGATGCCCATGGCATAGTGTGGTGTGGAAAAAGGCTGCCTCACATAGTTCTGCGAGAAATTTCATTGCAAGCAGCTGCATTGGCTATGATGACCAGCATAAAGGCATGGAATGAAGAAAGTAGCGCAACACGTCAAGTGCGAGTATCATGCATTGCTGAGTTACAGAAATTTAGGCATGCCCGGGAACCCATTTGACCACGAAAGCTTTTGTTAGTGTTTGTATTGCCTGGCAGCAGTTTGTAGTTGCTGAATTTGAGGGTTTTTGTTTATTGAGCTTGCACACATCCCAATCATACCTTGCAGATCCGCATATAACATTTCAATATGTTGTTGCGCTGACTGTTGTAACGTGAGTTGGCTGCTTGTAGGATAGCCTTCATTTCGTCATGTTATGTTTGTAGATGTAATGTTGGGCAGTATTAGTCAATTCGTGGCATAAAGTTTTCTCTCGCTCAACCTCTGAAAATCCGATGCCCAAGAAAATTCTGTCTGAAACCACCTCACAATGACTGCCAACGTTAATGTGATTCGCACTGAAGCAACATAGCAACACACCATATTTCCACCACTGAAACGCGTCATGTATGAGGCATGTACTGCAGCCGGAGTCCACTCTCATGCTTCCCTCTGGATATGCTGCGCTATATAGCTAAGCCACTGAGAAGTCTGCGGACAGCACATGTCTGAACATATATCCAGAGACGATTGCTTGAATACTATATATGTATGACGCGGGTTTGATTCGGCCTAGCACTGAATAAATTTTAAAGATTTGTGTTGTCACTGAAAAGCAGCACATGCCACTGGTACATAGCAATTGAGCCAAGTTGCCATTAAAGAGGTTCATTGAAGAGCAGTCCATTCCCAGTGACCCAAATTGGCATCAAAGAGGTTCGTTATAGAGCGGGACATACACAATGGCACATACTCAGTGACTCAAGTTGCCACGAAAGAGCTTAACTGAAGAGGTGATTATTATATCTCGTTTTTTTAAAGCGCGCCCGGGGGAGGGGGGGGTTGTAACCCCCCCCCCCCCTGAGGCCAACCTTACCCCCCTTTTGTTTAACCCCTTTTCTTTCCTTACGCATTTGAGTACTGCACCTAAGATGTAAGACGCGCAATCGTCTGCACACTCGCAAAAAGCGCATTTTTTGACAATTTCCTGTGATGAAATTGAAATTAGTGCTGTTTAGGTGGTATTGGCAAACTGTCAACCCGCCCCCTGGCAGAGATCCTGGGTGCGCTACTGCAGTGACTCTTCCAGCAACTATAATGTTCCCAATGATTTCGCCTGGTTCAGAAACTCATCTGTATAAACTTGATGGAAGCGAGTACCCTTCTTGCCGCCTTACAGCATCAGAATACTTCCAACAGAAGGTGCAGAGACTGACGAGTATAACTTTCTCGCGAACAGGATTTATTTTTAATAATACTTGACGCAACAGTCGTAAAATCATAAAACAAGCCCAAATTCATAAACTTTATATAAATTTGGAAGATTTGGCACATATGCATAATGAAGATGTCTTCAGACAAACAAAAAACTGAATTACAAAACGTATCACAACTTTCTCTTCAAGCTCCTGTACCTTTACGCATACCACTTTGCCAGCTATCAGTAGCATTTACAAAGTGTAAAAGCAATATAGACTAATAACTTCACTCATTAATAATTTGATATGCATTTTAACCCTTTCCCTACCGTAGACGAGCTGAGCTAGTCCACATGGTTTGTACCGCTCCCACCAAAGACAAGCTGGGCTTGTCCACGCTGAAACAAGCGCTTGTGCACTGCTGCCTTCAAGCTGCCCTGATAAATTTTGCTTACCTAGTTCTCTTTGGCTTCAACAGATGGCGCAGTAAAAAAATAAAACTGTGCTCAAAGCTTGCATCTTGGCCGAAAAACGTTTCGATGCTGACACCTGGGATTTAAAAATGGCATCGTCCTCTGTGCGTTCGCGTGCCTGCAACGGCTCCACTCCAGAAAAAAAGAAAAAAAAAAGTTTGTTTGCGGACGTTTTGTTGGACTCGGACAGTGAAAAAGTTCAGTTCTCCTCCGAGAGTGGCAGCGACGATACTGACCAGCATATTTTCTCGGAATCATCGGATTCTGACGACAGCGTCTCGACGTGTTGGCAGTGGATGCCGATAGATGTAAAGAACCCCCCATTGCCGCCTCCTAGGTTTGTTTTCAAGGCCGCGCCTGGCATAACGGTACCCGTGATAGTATGTAAACTGCGCGCGGTATTACTACAGAAATTCGGACAATCTCCGCTGTGCAGTGCAGTGAAGCCCCCAACCTTCTCTCCATATTTTCAAAAAAAGAATACTATGCATGTATCTTATAAATAAAGTGGCCTTAAGGATATATTTTGGTTATTTCAAGATGTGTAGAATTAATTAGGCAAATAAACATTTTTTTATTTTTTTATTATTTTTGGACAAAAATCTCGGTAGGGAAAGGGGTTAAGTTTAACAACTTTATTTTTCACACTGGTCTTTACAGGATAGTAACTTAGAATGTTACTGTGGTTATTTAATCAAAATAATTATTTGACATTCCTACAGTTTCTCCTTTTCCTCGTTACCAAGACAACACTCAATTGTAAACATCTGCGCTCAACCCCACTCAGATTCTTTTGTAGTAGGACTGCTCTCGCCTGCTTTCTGCAATGCACTTGGGCAAACTTTATTGGTCTTTTTCAATAGCTTAGTGCCTAGCCTTATTATATATAGAGATTGCAAGCACCCTTACGTTATTCCTACCCATTCCCTTGAGCATTTTCCATTAATGCTGCCACAATAAAGCTGCAACAGCACAATGTATGCTATCATGAGCTGAAGAAATTACCTGTCCTTTCATACCCTTTTTCTACCTCACATTATAATTTGTGAAGGAGATAGTACCTTTACACATGTTGAGATTAAGAACTTACCTGCCCTTCTTGGTTTGGAGTAGAAGTCATCCCTCCATAACCAACAACCCCAGGGGGATTGAAGTACCTGGTAATACAGGACTCTGGTAAGCAAACAGAAGCTACTTTCAAATTGTAGCAATCAGATGTATATGTGTACTAAAAAAATTATGACGAACTTTGCAGTAAGGGCCATGAAGAAGCCTTAGCTGTACAGAGCACACCGTGGAGACCACTACACATAACATAGCAGAAACTACTGAGCACATACGCAGGCACCCACTATACACCATCTGTCCACTCCAGGTCACACAGTCAAGTTCTTTATTCTCTCAAATGTTATCGCCAGAAGCTGTGTGGTGAAATCGTTTTGTTGAACCATGGCTTCTGTGTTTTCTGCTTTACTATGCTTTGTTTCATTGCTTACAGCCACCATCACTTAATTTTTTCACTTTCACTTCTTACAGCTACTATCACCTATTTTGTTTTCACCTCAATGGTGATTCACAACTGTTTCACGCACGGTAGCATGAATCGCTTTAAGAAATTTTGTTTTAAAAATGTCACATTTTTTCATTGCATGTCACAAGAGGAAATCTCAACAGAATGATGTGACTCGAAACTGTTGGCCGAACTCAATATACTGCCATTTATTTCACATCTATACCTTCAACAGAAGAAAAGA